>NC_133341.1:21097530-21397530 GCF_030506205.2 Paramisgurnus dabryanus | reverse complement strand
CTGCTTGCTTTGACAATTGAACTACTGCCAAAAAACTTCTCCAAATGCTAAGAACTAGAACAAAAGAAGACAATTTATTTTGCACACACCCAATGTGTTCACATATAAACAAATGTGCAAAGACTAAATAAATGTTATTTCAAGACAGCTTATCTAGATTTTGTCTTTTTGTGTAGGAGTGTACAAACCCATGCTGCAATGCGACCACCTGCAAATTATCAGAGGGCTCACAATGTGCAGCGGGAGATTGTTGTGACAATTGCAAGGTAAGATCTGTAGTCTGAATCAAGTAGAACAAGTATGCAAAATTTGATGCACCTACATGCGATATGTAAATACATTTTTAATTTCCCAGATAATGTCACCGTCACATATGTGTCGTCCAGTAAACAATGAGTGCGATCTACCCGAGTACTGCAGTGGAAAAGCAGCTGAATGTCCTGAAGATGTCTTTACAGTCAATGGACTTCCTTGCATGAATGAAAAAGGCTACTGCTTTAACGGACAGTGCCCGTTAAAAGAAGACCAGTGCGTTAAAATGTGGGGTCCGAGTGAGTATGCCACTTAGTCCGTCCATAATTGCCTTAAAATTAGATTTTGGTCAAAATATTAACGTTTTTGCTTTGTCAACTAAAGCTGCCGATGTGGCTCAAAACAATTGCTACGACAAAAACACAAGAGCACAGTACTTTGCCTACTGCAAGCGCACTGCTGATCAATATATTGGATGCCAGAAAGAGTAAGATTTCACATCCTTCTTTCCATCCATTAATACTTTTAGATAACTAAAAGTATGATTGTTTAAAACGTGAATAATTTCTTTACAGAGATATTATGTGTGGAAAACTGTTCTGTGAAAATGGCAATAAAAATCCTAATTACGGACGCCTGGTACAATTCAACAACTGTAAAGCTACTTTCTACAGCAACCCTGCCGAAGATTATGGACAAGTTGACACTGGCACCAAATGTGATGATGGGAGGGTAAGAGCGATTTCCAGATCTCTAACACATCAAATTCATTTTGTACATTTATTTACAATTGTATTATATAATGATGTTTTTTAAGCATCAGATAACACCATTTCCAATCCATGTCCCATTTATCTCAGGTTTGCAGCAAGAATGAGTGTGTTGACTTAGAGACGGCTTACAAAGCAACCAACTGCTCAGCCAAGTGCAAAGGACATGGGGTAATACTTTAAATACCGTATGCTACTTTTGAATGAGATTTAAACGTTCTTCCCAGTAATATAGCTTTACAATTTAAACCTTTGATATTAAAGCAGTTATAACATCGTACATGTATGTTACACAAAATAGTCTAAGTGTGAGTGTGTGTACATTACAGGTGTGTGATCACAAACTGGAGTGCAGATGTGAGCCTGGTTGGTTGCCACCGAACTGTGATACACCAGTATCAAGTGAAGGCTTGTCTCCAGGTAGTACTACTATACAGCGAATGCTTTCAAAACATTATTTCTGCTATTTAACACTGACTTGCACTGTTTGCACTTTCAGATGCAAAAATAGCCATCGCCGTGATTGTCTGTCTGCTGGTTGGGATCATTCTGATTGGGCTGGGCGTCTTCCTGTTCAAACGGAGACAGAGAAGACCAACTGGGTATGAGTACATGACAAAAAACTCATATGTGTATAAAACAATGTGGATAAAATAAACAAAATCATTTTTTTTGTAGCCTTCCAACCCATAGGAAAACTCATGTGGTCGACATTCCCAGCTACAGCCAACAGAGACTGATGACGCCTAACCAGAAACCAACAGCAGTAAGAACATCTATCTATCTATAATTTATCTAAAAAAAATTTTTTCATGATTATAGTATCAGGAATGAATAAAGATGTGTGATTATAACAGCATGATATTTACGGTATTGTTTTAGATAATAAAGCCTACAGCACCTCCTCCACCTCCACCTGTCTCCATTCAATCCAAACCTGTACATGATGACTACAGAACAGCCCGACAGGTACCGTAACTGTCCAGGATGTGATATTTAACATTTGAATCAGTAGGCTATTCAACACAACTGGCTTCACGTTTGGGCAGCAAGGATTATTCAACAATTTGAAAGTAAAATCAGCATAAACATCTGTAACATCTGACCTCTTTCTTCCTTAGGCCCTCAGACCTCCTCCTCCTCCAAGGGTGTGATGTCTAGCGTCGGTCAAACTACATGCATAGCACAAGCACTTTAAGATGGTCATTCAATTCAGTGCCTGCTGAATTATTACAAGTGTTTGAAACATACACACAGAGGCTTAACCCCTTCAAGACATAAAGTCTCTCTGGGAATACTTCACAGGTTTAAAGAAAGAAGACAATTTAATATTGCTTTTACAGCATTCAGAAGATCGTCTTTGATTCTCAGAAAGCCATTTATTTGTGTTTTTACCCTTTTATACTTATTTGATATCCAATTGTCAAAACAGGCAAAGTTTTTTTATGTGAATATGTACAGTTTTTTTTAAATGAGTCTGACTTATGATTTGCCAATCCAGCACTAAACATGTGTTGTTTAGTGTTTCTATTAAAATGAAAAAAAAAAAAGTTTTTTGTGTCATCAATGTACACAAATATAAGCTTGCAGTTTGTAGCATTATGTTTTCATTTGATATTATCATACAGAATGTTTATAAGATCACAACTGAAGATGTATTATTCACTACTGTGATTGTATTTGAATTTAGACCTCAGATGCAAAAGCCGCTAAACAGCTCCTCAAAAATGAGATAGGCTAATGATATTGATTAAATGTATTAAATGTTCATCAAATACCTTTGATTCATATCCACTTAGCTCGCCATTCAGAAATACCAATCAACTAAACGCCATGTAGATTTGTTGGCAGAATCCTCTAAACGTTGACTTTGTGCACTTGTCCTCTAAGTGCACAAAAGGTTCATTTGATGAATTACGACGTGCAATTTGCAAAACGACCATGCATCACATTTAGGCCGTTACTTAATCCGAATACTGCAGCCTGTGGAGGTTGCATATGATGACATGCAGTCTGCATATGTCATCAAGCCTGGTTGATTTAAGTTAGCTAAGCATTATATTCAAAAGTCATTAGCATATTACTACAATTTACCATTAACTAAGAATAATAGTTAACTTTATCATTTTAATTTATAAAAATTAATATTCTGAAATAAGACAGTCTCGATTAAGTATGCACACTAGAACTGTGACTTCCGGAAGCTGCAGCCTTCATATTGAGAAATAGCCTTAAAGGAAAACTGCAGTTTTTCAATATTTTACTATGTTCTCACCTCAACTTAGAGAAATTAATATACATACCTATCTTTGTTCAACACGTACACTTAATCTTTGTACAGCGCGTCACAAACCTATTCAGATCCCGTGTCCACTGGAAATGGCATCACGTTTTGTGGTTCAAACGAATAAAAATGCTGATCAACCTAAAAAATAAGGTTGAAGGGGTAAAAATTGTGTTCCCTGTGACTTGGACCTGAATACAACCGTTTGTATCAGTCACATGGGCTACAGCGGCACCTAATGTGTGGTTCAGTATTTTCAATCTTACACTTTGACATTTTATAATTTGCAATGTTTAGTTTCATCTCTAGTGCAACATATTGCAATTGTTTAGTATGCCTTGTTCAAAGAAGTGGATTTTTTTTTTAAGTGAACATTTTTACCACAAAAGCTTGCATGCACTTAGAGGGGTTTGCCGCTAAAGACAGTTAAATTTGTTAACTTAAAATGAAATGACAACAGTGACATTTGTGAAAATAAGGCATTTCAATTACTCACTAATACAAATGCTTATATACAAGAAAACATGTCAGATGCACTTTGAGGGTTTTGCATCTGAACTCTTCATTGATTAATGTATACAAAGGCATACTATTGTAAGATACACACAAACATGCAGCGTTAAATTACATTTACAGTACATATACACCTCTCACACCATGAATATTGAAAATCACAGCATGGTTGGTCCTATTTTTCTTATATATATATATATATATATATATATATAAGAAAAATAGGACCAACCATGCAGTCATTTTCAATATTCAGTTTTTCCCTTCTTTAATAATACATAAAAATATCAAGAATATATGGTAGCTTTGTATTACATTTCCTTAAAAAAAGGCTAGCTCAATGAAATCCTAATTTTTTAATACCGTAATAATTTTTAAGATTGTGCATGAAGATTTATGTACATTCTGACTTGATTCTGTCAATGAGTTTATCAAGGCCCTAACAATCTAATTTTAGCTCTTTAACATCAAGAATCATCAGGAATGTAAAGAAACATCTTGTAAATAAAGATCTTAAAGAGATTCGAACTTGTATTGGACATTTGAGCTGTCCCTGATGTCCAAAGACCTATACTTGATGTTACCAGTATGTGCTGAACGAATACCAGAATTCCTTATACAGAACCTCTCACACCATTCTAAAAAAAAAGTACGGACTTTGATCAGCTGCTTAATTTATTTGACTTTAATTGGTATCAGTTGTAATACATGCAAATAAATGAAACATCATCTGTGACATGATCATGCCTGGCATTTATAGTGCCCATGTGCAATTTTCCCTTTAGAGTCCATAGACATACTGCATCGATTTGATCCTTCAAAACGCACACAAACTTCAGGAAATATCATATGTTGGTAGGCTGCACTGTTATTTCGCTCTGTTAAAGCGATGAGTTCATACATCTAGATGGGACAGCATAACAAATTGGTCATATTAAATTTCACTTTCATAGAACGAAACATAAAAAAAATGCCTTTTATATCTCACATGTGAAGTGTGATCCAACAGGATCAGCCTAAATAAACAACAAAAACATTACAATAGTTTTCTAAAATGTTGCACATGTCATTTCAACTAACTCCAGAAATCTGTCAAGTGCGGATTCATTATAAAGACAGACATGATGATCCTGTCTTTATAACAAAATGGGTTGCTCGCTCATGTGCATACTGTAGCATAAGACATTCAACATCCTCGCAAATCATGATCCGCTTTAAACCTACAGCTCTCAAAATTGTTGACTGGTAAATGAATAAAGACACTGCATGTGTGGATTAATGCTGTTCCTCTGAGGTCACCTGAAATGGAAGAAAAGTTCTTCATCTTGACAGAAGGTGGAGCCATTCCACAACATTTCCTAAATTGTAATAAAAATTCCCACCCCCAAAACCTCATGTAGTGTTACGACTCGAACCACAAAGTCACTTTGTCAAATATATATATTAAGTTTACATGCTTTGTTAATGGCACAAACCAGATAAAAATGGTCTGTATGAGCAATATGAGTTAGTTTGCTCTGTCCATCTTTTAGTGAAACACTTCATATATGGCCTGTAGAACAACATTTTTTAAAGGGACAATAAGACTTGCTGCTTTAGAGGTAAATGCAGGTGTTGTCCATTCGAGTTGGCCTTTTGCTGCATTTAATGCCATATGTTACAAAAAACAAATAAAACCATAATCTCACTATTAAACTTTGGCTTGAGCAAGTACAATTTCAAAATCCCAAATCGCCCAACACTGGCCTTATAGATATACTAAAAGCACTCACTGTATATATACTGTATGAACAAATAGGACTTTTTTGTTGCATTAAACAAAAAACTAATCTCTCATCTCTTTACTAAATATAGCAAAAATATGTGTGGCAGAAAGAACGGGGGTCTTGAAATCTCTGCCAAACGATAACCACAAAGATACCAAAAAAACTTGCAGTAGTTTTCAGACACTAAATGCATTTTGACAGTGCTTTCATAAGACTTGTTTCATGTTTAAGTTTTACTCGCACATGCAAAATCAAACACAAATTATATTTAGGATCGCTGTCCCCAGGCAAAACTCAAGTGCTGATTATTTTAGACAAATATAAATGCTAGCTTTTAAATGCCAAAACAAACACATTGAACCAAAAGCAGCTAACATTTTCACGTTTGAATCTTACTCAAAATTGAAGAGATAAGGAAATAATATTCAAGAGTTTAGTTTTACTTTCATAAATATAAAACATTTTTCAGTTTCAGTTTCCCTTAGCTAAATCCCTCACAGACATATTTATTGATAACGCACATCAGTATATTCAGTCAAAGAATCCCTTGCCAATACATTATGACATCCAACATTAGAAAAACAGGATTAAGTTGATCTCCTGATCAGTAAAGCATCTGAAACCCACACGTCTGTTACAAAACTGTACTTACTGTACAGTTTAAAAGTTGACACGTCATGATTGATTACCTCTTTTTGCACACTTTAAAATGTTCACTCATCTTTAAAATGTTGCTAGCAAGTACATCTAAACATTTCATGTAATAAATAAAATCTTATGTTTGTACTTAGTTGTCAGTGATCTCTCTCCTCTCTCTCTTATTCCTCTCCACATCCCGGGGCCTCGCCTGCAGGTTCCAGCAGTTGAGTCTCATGGAGAACTAAGTACAGAGAGAGGAAATGCTGTGGTGGAGAGGAAAAGTGCAAAATCTTCCCTTACGCTTTCCCATCCGTGCCATTTTTCTCATTGACCGTGTTAACTGCGGTACCGTCGGATTTTTTGCCATCCTTCCGAGGAGGCATCCTTTCGTTTATTCGATCCAGGCCGCGAGCTTCTTCGAAGTTGCGGATCTTCCGTGTAGGAGAGAAGCCTTGGATGGCTACAGGGAAATGAATCAAGGAAAACAACAGGGTGGTGAAAAAGAGAACTTTTGTTGAAGGATAACTCCACTCTAAAAATTAAAATGTATTAATTATTTACTCTCCCCCAAGTTATTCAAGGGTGTTTATGTTTTTCTTTCTTCAGCTGAACACAATTAGACATTTATTAAATATTAAGGCATTGCTCGGGGTTTCAAAATTAACAAACGTGCATTCATTCATCATAAAAGTAATCCATATGACCCCAGTCGATAGGTTTGTGAGAAAAATATAAAATAATATTTTGAGCTTTTTAGGGACCGTGTAATGGCGTGTATGTCATAGTTGTGTAGAGCCCCCCCCCCAAAATTTGTTGACAAAAATTGGTTAAATAATCTTGGTTAGTAGCCTTATTTTTCTGGTGTTTAATTACACAGAATTTATGATAATACATTTATTATGTACTTCATAAAATGTCAAAAAACAGGGCCTCCTTGGCACCATATCCCCACCCTGCCCAAGGGAGCCATGCCCCACAGTTTGAGAACCACTGGTGTATGTAATGGAAAAATAACAGTTCTAGATTCAAATATGGCTGTGCGTGAAATCTCATTGGTTCTCGCATGTCTAATGACTAGTCGTCAAATGTGTCAATAAAACACATAGTCACAAGACATGGAAGATTTCACGTTTTTTATGTGCCATATGGATGATGTATTTTTGTAGGCCAACCCAGAAATTAGCAGGGCACTGTTTTCGCCAGAAAGCCCATTCATTTTTTCCATAGACTTTTGGACTATCGCTAAATATAAGCTCTGTGTTTAACAAAAGTTTATAACATTTAAAGGAGCATTTCACCCCTAGAACCATTAATCTTCATTGAAAGTGTGTCATATTTGTAGTCGAAATGTAACATAGATTTAGAATTTGGTGCCTATTTGACAGAGAAAAGGGGTGTTTGTAGTCTCACTCCCTCAACAAAGATATTGGGCTTCCTTCTTTTAATGATGCAAAATTATGATTTTTACATCATTGAAAAAAAAGGAAGTGCAACACTGAAATCTGTATTTCTCCTGTCTCAGCGGCAACTGAGAAAATGATGCATGACCATTCAAAAACATGACTGAGGTTCTAACTATACCAAGCTTAATTCAAATGTGTGAAGTGTTCCTTTAAAACGTTTTGTCCACCAAGATAACCTTAAAAGACAAACACAACTTTTATGATTTTTTACATGTAATACATGTAAATGCATTTACTAGAAATCAAAATCAAACAAATGTAGATGTTATAATACAAAAGTCTATAGAAAAATTGTATGGGATTTTTAGCGAGGGACTCAGTATCCCCCTAACTTCCGGGGTGGCCCTACAAAAATATGTAATCTCTGTGGCACTCTATCTGAATCATATCGGAGTTGTTATTTTCTGTTTTCATTACATAAGCGTCTTAACTATGGTAAAAAAAACATAGTCATAAGTACTTTTATGATGCATGGATGCACTTTGTGGAGCTTCAAAACACTGAACCCCAGCCATTATAAAGAAATACTGAGCCAGGATGTTAGGATGCCAGAAATGTTCAGCTGAAGAAAAGCAAGACACGTTCGTGGATGACACGATGATGATTTATTTTGGGGTTGAGTTATCTTTAACTTTTAATGCTGAGCTCAACAAACTGATTAACTGATCTGAGTATGGGAGGGTTGAAAAACTGTGCTAAGCTTTTTAAACACCATCTATGACAAACAACAAGATCAACAGACCAAATATTTAACAAGAATGTCTTATGGACAAACAGAATGTGACACACAACACCTATAGTCAACCTCATGTCATGTAATTTATCCTGTAAATTATAATTAAATAACAGTTTTACTGCCACAGAAAATACAGGACATCATAAGCAAAACAGGGTCAACACGGAAATACAGAGTACAAGAGGGTGGCAATGAATGTAATAATCAAGTAACTACCACATCAACTCCCACTTTTTTACAGACAGAAGATGAATTAAGTTGCTAAATGTAAATTTAAGAACATTTTCAATGACCTTTAAAATGGTGACACTGGACCACAAAACCATTCATAAGATGCATAGGTATATTCAGTAGTGTTTTTTGGCACAAGCAAAACGGGACATTTTTTATTAAACATGGGGGGGGGGGTCGACACGAACAGTAAAAAAAAATCATCTGCGCCGCCACGAGGTGGTTTTCTATGATTTAATTATGGGAATTGGCAAATTGGCACCCGTGCTTGCTGAGAAGGTGCGTCGCACAGAAGCTGTGTGAGATGGGGAAAGCAGAGCGGGGTGCGGGGGACAGTTCACCTTTGGGTCTCTCCAAAATGGAACGGATGGCTCATAATTGACTGGTTTTGTGGTCCCAGCTTTTGTAGACGCTTTCATCCAAAATGTATGCATTTGGTCTATACATATTTATCTCAGTACGTCTGTTCCCTGGGAATTAAACCCATGACCTTTGTGCTGCTAACACAATGCTCTACCAATTCAGCTACAGGAACAAACTATAAAGAAACTATAAAAAATGCATTATTGTGACCTGTATCAAATTTAATGCACTGATAAATGCCATCATATTTTAACTTCCGTACAGAATGCCACATATATTCATTTATGTTACAAGAAAACAAAGGCCGAAAATGAAACCCATATTCAAACAAATAACATGCAAAAACAGGAAAGCTGATTCTTGCACAACCAGCAGGTTTATTAAGTCCACTGGCATTTTTTTTACAACACCATGCAATTGCCAAGGTGAATCATGACTGGTTCCAGTTGAGAGAGCAAACACAACATACCCATTCAGCCCGAGTAAAAATTAAGTTAAACTTGCTGGATTTTAGTATAATCTATAACAACAAAACTCATTTTAGTATCCATCTTTGAAATCAGGTCAGTGACTTTAGTGTCTTGCTTTGGCACACTTAACATTCTGGGCCAGCGTGTGTCTGTTTGCACAACAGTTCAAAGCCTCGGGCAAGAGTGTTACGCGTGAACAGGAACAGACAGTCTTAGGAGAGCACGGTCATAACAAGATTAGAATCTGAAAATACTCGACAGAGGGAGGTCTTGGCCTCTCCTCCAATGAGATTGCAGCATGGGAATTAGCCAGCTCTAGCCGGGACCCAGGACTAACCAGCAAACCCTTTGTTCAACAGGCAAACGCTAATTAATGAGGTGAAGCAGAGCGGGCACAAGATGCTACGCGATAGCTCATTCCCTTACTGGATGGATGGTTTCAAGTGTCTGCATCCATCAGTTATCATGAAAAATGCTGGTTAGGAATAACTGCAGTTTTTTGCGATACCTTTGTTACGTTGCTTTCAGCTAAATTTTGTTATGATATATAAATAATTGATGGTGGTGCAAGAATACAGATTTTTAAAGACAAGTTCGACACACACGATACATGCTGAAGTAACTACAAATGAACAAGACAACAAGGAAAGATAGCACAGCATATGGGGTCAGGATGTAAAGTATTGCTTTGGCCACAAAAAGTAAGCGTACCTCGACCCTCCTTTGCATCTATGGCAGCTGTTTTAGCAAGCGTAGCAGGAAGTAGCCCAAAATGAATGGAGAGAGAGGTTATAACAGTGTGATTACATTACACCCAAAGCACATTACTCCTACACACAATACAGTAATGCTGTAATATTAGTAGTTAAAAGAATCAAACAGTAAGATATACATTAGGAAGTGCAGAAAATATCAGTGTATGAAATTAAAAAGCAGTATTTGAGTGAATGACTCTTTGCTTATCTCCCATAATGCATTAGAGCTTATGAAAGATGATAGTATTAAAAAAAAATATGTATGTATGTATGTATGTATGTATGTATGTATGTATGTATGTATGTATGTATGTATGTATGTATGTATGTATGTATGTATGTATGTATGTATATATATATATATATATATATATATATATATATATATATATATATATATATACACACACACTAATTTTCACTATATAGCTCATGGCATATTTATAGACTGAAATATCCTATAGTCTGACAGACAGATTCAAAAATCATAAGGCCAAGCCAATAGCTTCCTATCAGCAGTTTCCTCACAGTTCTTCAGGTCTAGCCGGCTTGATGCCCATCCCACACAGACAATGAAGCTAGTCTTTATAAAGGTCACTTAGTTTTCAATATCTTCAAAAACTGACATCCACCCACTGTCTCCTTTGATTTTCCTCTTTGACTCCATCACCCCACAGTGGCCCAAAGTCCTAAAATGCTATTGGCCTTTAATGACCTTAAGTCACCGGCGGTCTCGCCCACTCAGAGAGGACAGCTCAATGTAGTGTGTCATGATGCGGCTCTGATAATCATGATCTGATTGGCTCTCTGATTTTTCATGGCAGGTGGCTAAATCGCCAGGCTTAAAATGAGCATACGGGGAGGAGCTCTGTACACCCCATAGCCAAATAAACAGTTGAAACATTAAAGGTTTCATAGGTGAACTGCAGGATGAAAAAGGCGTAACAGACCAAGAATAACAGGCGCCATTGTGTTGTTGTCCTCATCTTATTAACCCTTGCACAGGTGTACACAGCATCTGTATACTATATGTGTATAATAACAAAAATATCTCTTCTGTGCAACTTATATTTTTCATTTAAATGTATATTCTTTAGCCTGCTCATTACTTAATTACTAGAATGTGTCATGCTGTTGTTTTTGGATGTCTGCATTAAAAAAATCTTTGTGTGTGTCTGTATATTAAGGCCACTTCTAAAGATTCAGTTCTCAGTATATCAGTCAGTCAACCTTATCTCATGAAGAACATGAATGGAATTTGTTTGGGAAAAAAGAAATTTGCATGAGCAGAAATGTAGCCTTTTTTAACTACCCTGTCTTTCATTCATGTTGTTTTAAGGTATTACACAAATTTTTACTGTAAAAAGTGTACTACATTAATTTTTACTGTAAAAATTGTACTACACTAATTTTTACTGAAAAACTGCACTACACTAATTTTTTACTGTAAAAATTGCACTACACAATTTTTTATTGTTATAATTGCACTACACTTTTTTTATGTTTAAAAGTTTAAAATTAATTTTTACTTTAAAAGTTGCACTAAAATAATTTTTTACTTTAAAAATTACACTACACAAATTTTTATTGTGAAAATTGCACTCTAATTTTACTGTGAAAATTGCACTACACTAATTTTTACTTTAAAAACGCACTACACTAATTTTTACTTTAAAAATTGCACTACATTCATTTTTTTTACTTTAAAAATTGCACTACACTAATTTTTACCTTAAAAATTCCACTACACTAATTTTTTACTGTAAAATTGCACTACACTATTTTTTTACTTAAAAAATTGCACTACACTAATTTTTTACTTAAATTATACTACACTAATTTTTACTGTGAAAATTGCACTACACTAATTTTTACTGTGAAAATTGCACTACACTAATTTTTACTGTAAAAATTGCACTACACTAATCTTTTACTGTAAAAATTGCACTACACTAATTTTTTACTTAAATTATACTACACTAATTTTTACTGTGAAAATTGCACTACACTAATTTTTACTGTGAAAATTGCACTACACTAATTTTTACTGTAAAAATTGCACTACACTAATCTTTTACTGTAAAAATTGCACTACACTAATTTTTACTGTGAAAATTGCACTACACTAATTTTTACTGTGAAAATTGCACTACACAAATTTTTACTGTGAAAATTGCACTATACTAATTTTTACTGTGAAAATTGCACTACACTAATTTTACTGTAAAAATTGCACTACACTAATTTTACTGTAAAAATTGCACTACACTAATTTTTACTTTAAAAATGGCACTACACTGATTTTTACTTTAAAAATAGCTTACACTAATCTTTTACTGTAAAAATTGCACTACACTAATCTTTTACTGTAAAAATTGCACTACACTAATTTTTATGTAAAAATTGCACGACACTAATTTTTACTCTAGAAATCACACTACACTAATTTTTACTGTGAAAATTGCACTACACTAATTTTACTGTAAAAATGACCATAACAAGTAATGAGAATTATGGAATTTCTCGATGCATTATGGTAATAATAAGATAATAGTAATATTTAAACTTGCCATATCATAAAAATAATAAAATCTTTATGCATTTCTAAATCCATCCTGACTGTCCTAAAATGGGCTTCATCTTGCAGAATAATACAGTTTATTATTATTTTATTCCTTTTGATTTGGGTGTAAAGTTCCCCAATTTAGTAAAGGGGTAATAGGAATTAGACTTTTTCAGTGATATTATAGTTACTTAAAATTAAATAAAGCACACGGTTGGGTGCAGCCCCCAAAAAAGCTCAGGCGATAGAGATGGAAAGCACTGCCCTCATCGAATTCTGCTGCTACAAGCTCTGATGCGGCTCACACGAGGGATAGAGGTTGATGACATCATTAGACATCTCATTCACTGCTGTCTTGTGCTGGTACTTTCGGCTTTTCTATGAAAGTGATGTGCACAGCGCCGGGTCGTCTATGCCACTGGTTAAGCATGCAGATTGAATGCGAAATGGCTGAAAACGTGCTTCATCATCCTCATGGAGGAACATACTATTGCAGACTACAAACATGCACACTTACCGTTCTGTATAGTCTGCTTGCCTCCAGATAATACTCCTAGTGGTAGCGTTCCAGTTGGGGTGAGCCCTTTTAGAGTCAGAACACTCTCGCTCTCTTCCCTGTGTACACATAAACACATATTTGTAAGCAATAGTTGATGACAGGCCATTGAATTAAACAGAAATTCAATTAATACACTTATACCATGGTTACCACAATCGTTGCTCTGTTGGTTATTTTAAGACATTTAACATGTTAGGTTTGCGTTTATATAATAATCAACACCCATGATACATTCAAAATAAAGCTTTCAACAGGCCCGTGGTATAAACAGTATTAAACTGCATTCTAGGAATTAGGGTGGCATTGCGTGGGGGGCAGGAATTAGGAAATGGTGATTTGAAACTTGTGCTGCGCCAACCTAATCTGAATATTGCTTAGAACACTAGAGACAAAAGACTTTATGATGTCCTCTTTTCCTCCATTATGCATGGCATTGTTCATCTGGAATAATGTCTAATATAATTAGACCGCTATTCCACACGATGACTCACTGATGCCAGCTCATTAATACTAATGGAGGAAATGTGCGTCTGTGTGCGGCATTACAACAAAACTTCACTGTAGGAGAAGCTTTTCATGCCTTACATAAAAACATTTTTACAAAATCTCTTCACAATTACCTATGGCACATCATTATTGTAATGCATTTAGTGCCTGGTTAAACTGTATTGCAGGTGGTTAGAGATTTCAGGTTTGTATTAATGACATCACGGGAAGTGCAGCGACTATCTACTGACTGACCTGAGCACAGAGAAAACTCTGGCCATTTTCCCAATGGCACGGATCTTATTTCTGATCACCTCCTTACGGACAGCTGGAGTTCCACCTGCAACACAAACCCAGCATCACATCACTGTCACCCCTTAGGACCTTTAGCCCACAAACCAGCTGAGAAATAAATTGAAAATGTTAAGATGCTGAGAATCAAGACTCACACAGACACAGAAATAAACACAATATTGTCATGTATTCAATACCGTCATGTATTCTATACCATGTAGTCTAACTACTGAGAATTTTTCAGTTCATCTGTGCAGGAGTATCAAGGGACACCATGAACAGACATCAGACCTCCAGGGAGAGAATCTCAGACAGCCAGATTGACAGCTGGACACTTCTGAGGACCTCAGGATACTTCTCTGTCTACACTTTTTGATGATTACCAGAAACATAAACACTATGCAACCACATTCTAGTTGCTATAAAATACAGGTCACTACAAGAACCAAAAGAAATGTTTAATATATTTAATTTATTCTTTAATATGCTTTGTTTGGTGGCTCTAGGTGCTTCACCTTTTCGGTCTGTAGCCTGTTACCTATGGTTTCGTGTAAAGTTACCATGAACTTGAAATGGTGCACAACATTAGACCTTTTGCCAACATTCGCAATTTTAGTTTTATTGTTGGCTGTCTTTTGCTATATTGTAATCACATATATTTGCATGCTTATGAATAAATAAAAATTAAAAGCCAATATGTCAAATAAATACTACATTGGCATTGGAGTGGTGGGACAACAGTCTATATTAGCTCACTCTGGGTATATTTAGATACATATACAAATATATACACATACATACATACATACATGACCCTGGACCATAAAACCAGTAGTAAAGGTCAATTTTGAGAAACTGAGATTTATACATCATCTAAAAGCTAAGCTTTCCATTAATGTATAGTTTGTCAGACTAAGACAATATTTTACAGAGATAAAACGATTTTAAAATCTGGAACTTGAGAGAAAAACGTTCCAAATCCAAATTAAGTCCTTACCAAAGCATATTAAAGAGCACCTATTGTCCGATTTACGTTTTTACATTTCCTTTGGTGTGTAAGTGTGTATTAGTACATGTTCACGATATGCAAAAAGTGCAAAACCCAAAGCAAATGATGACATGAGTTATCGTCTCCAACATAAATCTCTTTTCTTGGATTAAAACAAACACACGGATTGTAGGCAACAGTTTACTTCCTGGTATAGGTGATGTAGACAAGACCGACATTATCATAATTTCTCCTGCTTTGACTCATAGCCTGCAAGTTAACTCCTGTGAGCATTGCATTGTGAGCAAATCTTTTAAACATGGTAAGGAGCGTCACATTAGCTGACGTCAGAGGTATTCAGGCCAATCACAACGTACAGATTAGCTGGCCAATCAGGGACACAGAGCTTTTCAAATCAATGAGCTTTGTACAAAATCGTTTCAGAAAGACAGGGATATCTGGAGCTACAAAAATGTATGGTATGTGGAAAATAGTTTGTTTTTTGAACCATAAACCACGTAAACACATTGTATTATACAAAAACACAAAATAAAGTAATTTTTATCAATGAAATAGGTGCCCTTTAATGAAAAGGTCTATTTTAGTGCTCTCTACTGGTTTATCGCTGTAATTGCCTTATTGAATGAACTGGGGGAACTTATAAGCTTTTACTGCACATAAAAACATAACTTGAATGGAAAACCCCCAAGAAACAGGTAGCAACGCAAGTTTATAGGCGAGTTTCTGGCCAATTTTTATTGTGATTTTACTGCATCCAAGTTTTGATAAATTTACAGTAGGAAATATACATACACTCACCTAAAGGATCATTACAGGAAATTGAACAGGTGTTCCTAATAATTCTTTAGGTGAGTGTATACAGTTATGCGTTTAGGAAAACACTTACCTTCACACAAGTCATCTCCCTCTGACATGAGTTCATCATCAGAGCAGATGTTTAGCACATTCACCAACATCTCTGTCACTGCAGATACAAAACAACCTCATAATATACACACAACTTACACCAGGCATGCTTCATACTGCCATTTACATTTTAGTCATATTACCATTCTATAAATTACTATTTTAAATGACATGTCATAATTAGTGTGATATCAAGGTGTCAACAGGAATAGCAATGTAACTGTAAAATGAGTGAAGACTTGGGAAATATTTTATAGGTGCCTTTTAGCACACCAGCACAGATCCATGGCTATGATGTTGTGGGTTTGACTTTTTCTATATTCTACCTTCTGAGCAGACAAAGTCAGGCACCACAAACATACTATCATCAACAAGGTCATCTCACCTATACGTAACAGTCAAATACACGCAACTGTCTCTTTGGTAACACCATCATAGTCCATGAACATCACATCCTGCACTTCAGCTCTAATGTTCGACACTTACCTTTCTCTCCCACAAATGGCAGAGACCACGTAAACACGTCCATAAAATTGGGTAACCAGTATGGGTGAGGAGAGCAGTTGAACTGTCTAATGTTCATGACGTTGTTTTCATATTTCAATACCGCCGCTGGAGAGACAAAAGAGGACAGGGACCGTTTAAAGTCATGCACATAAATCATATTTGCTTTTCATAAAACACGATGTTCCACAACTAAGTGAAGTAACCTGATAGGCTGCTATACAGGTTCACAAAAAGACACAACAGATACCACAGAAGCACTGAATTAGGATATTGATTTTTTTTACAGTGTTGATAGATGTAAACATACCTTTGTTGTTATAGACATCTAGGTAATTTGGTGCTGAGAAAATAGTAATTAACGAAGGGAAGCCTGTCGTCTGGCTTTTTCTGTACATTCTGTACCTGAAACAGAAACATTTGTCTATGAAAAGCTTTCAAAGGGGCATTTGGGATGGATCATTACAGTTCTCACTTTTTTGATAAATAGATTGGGACTAAAGACTACTACTTTTCGAAAAGGACTATAGAAGCATTCATATACTCTTTGTTACAGAACAAACTGATATTTAAATAATTAAAAATTAAAGGCTTAGAATAACATGGGTAAATGAACACTGAATGTTGGTATTTAGACTAACTATTCCTTTTAAAAAAGTAGAATAAACACTTACCCCGCATCTTGTGCTTCATGTGCTCGTATTACTGACAACAAGTTATTGTTTGTCAAAAAGTCACAGACTGCTGCATAACTGTAAGACATAAGAAACACCTTGAGGGTCTCGTAATAAAAACCCAAACAGCACAAAAAGTGAGACAGCTACTTTTATTTCTCTCAACAGTTTTCTGACAGTTCACTTGTTATTAATGGGCTTTTGTGACAGCAACCGGGCCAGCATGAGCCAGTGTACTGGAAGGTTCATAATACGGCTTTGTGTGGTTTTCTTCAAGCCCACCCTGCCTCAACACAGTGAATGTTTAAGCAATAAGACCACCACCTGTGCTTAGTTAGCATTCAGTTGGCAAGGTACAAACAAATGGCAGCTGGACAAGCAAACTGTGAATAAACACACTTATATATTCACCCAAACGAAACCAGCTGGGTGACATCGGTCAGGTTATTTCCAGGAGTCAAGTATAATCAGACAGGCTTTTCATACTAGTTAACAGATGTCTGAATGACTCAGTTATATGTTTGGGAGCTAGTACAAAGAGTGTGGTCAAAATAAGCAGCTCTCATGTTTTACATCATTCTAGTCTCATACAGCATTCTAGTGCTCTAGGAACTTAACCTATAAGTGCTGTGGGGAGGTTAAGAAGGTTGATAGGAATTTCACTAAAAATGGTAATAGGTCATATAAAGCAGCTTGAAGGTCACAGTTTTATTTCATCTGCTGATGAATTTCCTGTTCCAATAGGACGTTGAGATCGGACAATTAAAAGAACTAAGATCATGTTTACACAACAATAATATAGTAAAAAAACTGTTTTTGTTTTTGAAAAGCACACGCGACAATGTTGTCAAACAGATCCACGAAAACCACTAAAAATTATGTATTATGCATGGCAGGCCAGTAGTTGCATGTCCATTTATAAAGAACACGTTGTACACGTTAATGCCTAAAGACTTAAACGTAATGCCTTAAAGTGAACATGTAACATGCATCCACAGGGCCGGTTTAAGGCAGGCGACAAAATGTAAAGATAAACTCATAGTAAAACTATGCAAATACAAATGGTTACTGGTATTTATCCAGTGACTAATTTTATTATTATCAAAATATGAAAGCAGGGAAAAGATAAATGTCCATGTATACCTATAGTACATTCGTAACATGAGAATTTGGAATAAATAAAGCTAAATCTGTTGTTCACAGTATGCAGCCCTTCATCTATATTACAAAACCTGATGAGGTCTTTAGAGGAAAAAAAGTTTCCCCTGGTCTTACTGGTGGCACAGCCTGGGCAAAGCCAACCTTAAATGTGATTGCTGCCACCACTGTTGCCCCAACACCACTGAACTGAAGTACTGTCAATCTGATGATGCCTATGTGTCATTGGATGATCATTAATGTAAATTGTGCATTTTCAGTGCTCAACACCATTGGATCAACAGGCTCCGTTAAATGATCAATTAAAAAATTGGTACAACGCATTAGTAAAGGGTCAGTGTTTTCCCATAAAAAACTTTAATAGGCAATTAAAAAAATATTAGTACATCTTTTATTAAACCGCTTTGTTGAATGTAATGCATTTACGATTTGAGTATGTTCATGATTAGTTTTTTTGTTTGTTACAGTTATGTTATACTGTATGACCTTGTTTGGGTGGGGGTGTCACCAATAGGGATTTCGCACATTAGAAAACGGCCCTGTGCATGCACATAATTGGTGACTAGTTGTCTCGCTGCCTTGGTGGCATGAAGACAGCTCTGGGAAACACATTCGGCATCGTAAAGGAATTCTGTTAATCCCATATTTTAAATCTACAATACTAATTCTTGCTAGAAATGCAATTAAAAAATATAAAATATAGCCTAATTTACACTAAATTTGTGTTCCAGGGCTTTCTTGGGTCCAATTAAATTTTTTCAAACTCGACCAGGCTCGACCTTACGTTCCCAGCGCATGCATAGAATTGTGGGACAAGATAATGAAGGTATATCAGGAGACAGGAAGTAAACCAAACATTGGATTCAGACGTGCCTTGATGCCTCCGAATGCATTTTAGATAGGACGCAGCCAATGTCAACATTTTCACAGACTTGTGTTTTTGTAGTTTAAATAGAAACTATAATCGTGCCAATTTCAGAAGTTTGCATTACCAGGACCCCAAAACACAGTTGCCGTGCAAATAAACAGCCAGAACGCATAAAGTTTTCCCGTTTTTGGTTGAAACAATATCATGAACCATGATTCTTTCACTGTGAAAAAAACTGCAGCATGAAGTTAAAACAACTTGGTTTGCAAGTCAATTCAACTTATGGTGGCTGATTTTGGGCTGATGTCCCCCCTTCAGACAATTCTAGCTCTGTCCCGATTATCTTGATGGTTCTACAGATTATTTTATCAGATTTTCCCTTGGCGCATGTTTAATTTTACATCAGAAATCCGGGGGAACCCCGAGGACAAACGCGTGCACGCTCTTGAGATTTTTCACATTTTGAAAATCTTATAAGATGTAAAATATTTTTTGGTGTGTACCCAGCCTTACTATTTTAAGTTATGGCTTGTGAAAAGTTGACATAACTTATAAAACCAAGTTGAAATTGTTAAACTTAATTTTTTAAGTTTAAGTAACAAAATTATATGTTGATTTGACAAAAATGCTGCATAATTTTTACAGTGTTGATACTTGATAGTTAAAGACCATGATACAATATCTGCTGTGGATAGTCAGTACTGTATGTGGTAGGTGGGAGGGATATTCTCGCTCTATAGAACTTTTACTGGTCGAAATAGTAAATGCATTGGATGTGTATATTTGCTAAAACTTCATTCTGTCAGCTAGCGTATTTGAAACCTTATCTATCAGATGTCAAAGATAAGCTATTTTTTGCTTTTGATGTCCGTAACAGCCAGTGTATGCATTTAAACAAATCCAATCCAACTGGGAAAAGCTTGACTCTGGTACCTAAAGAAATAGGAGCAGCCTCTGACTGAGTTGTGGTTAAAGTGCTCTGATGTCTTTTCACTGCCGTAGTCTTCCCCCGGGTCAGCCCAGATCAAATCACACATAGGCCCAAATGCCGGGGGCTCTTTAAACCTGTCTAACTGCACAACACAGCACAGAGGAAAAGAAACAAAAATTAGCAGGGCTGGCTTTCTGATACAATACTTAAATAACAAGCAGATGCCTACCTTTCTAATGTCATCCAAGCAGTTGATTTCTGGTGAGAGACCTCCATGTACACAGAGAAACTGCTGGTTGAGAAGAGCTGCAAGGGGCAAGCAGTCAAAAGCCTCCATGCATGCGTCATAAACTCGCTCTGAATACTTGATTTTACCTGTGGAGGTAAAATAAGTGAGTAAATAATCCCTATAAATTATATGCATAACCTAATTATCATTTATGGGCAGGGCTCTTGTCATCTGTGTACCCACCCAACAGTCCCCACCGCTTTTCAAAACAAAGTGACGCCCAGGAGCAGACAACTTAAACATAAAGCAATCAATGAGTATATCACTCATTTTGTATTGTTTATCAAAGGCTGACCCTGTCATTTGGGCAAACAACTGATGAAACTCAAGCAGTATAAGACATGTTTGAGTAATAACATCATTTTGTTAGGACAAGATGTCTGGGTGATTATGTGCTTTCCACCCAAAAAATGGATAAAACATGGTTCCTAGCTTTCAGTGGGGTAATATTTTTCAAAAAGTACCTCAAATCACATATTGATAACAAATGTATACATATCTGCACCTAAATGCTACGGAGTACCTTTAAATGTGTACTGCCCAAGTGACATCTACATATTGTTTTACATACTGTATACGTTCTTTATGTTAATGTTTTGGGAACGACAAATGGGAAAAGGACTTGTGGACTGTTACTGATCTGTGCGACCGTGAAAACTATACCTCTGATGTAACACCAAACCTTAAGTACACCTAAAGCGACAAAACCTGCCACTAAGCAGACACAAAGGCATTAGGGGACTATTGAATTAAATTCAAATGAGTCTAATTAGTGCTATGCGAATACTTAATTTAGCTGCTGATTAAGCTGATTAATACTTCAGTATCTGGACTAAAGCAGTCTCATTAGTCTTGTCTTCATTTCCACCAAATGCAGCTGGGTTATTCACAAATACCGAATTCTGTGGACAAGGTCTGGTGAAGAGCACTTGGGCTGAATCATCTACCATGAAGCCACCTCCACCTTTGTTATGCAGAGTGCAACATACTCCATGCTATTGTACAGGCCTTAAAGCGAACAATGTTCATCTAAAAACAATGCATTTGTGCCAAAAACAGGCATTTAATCAGAACTTCAAAAGAGCCTTCATTTGAATTCAGTTTGGGTTTAAACAAGATGCAAAGGTGCGTTTGCGCAAAATGGGAATTACAGTAATTACTAGATTGTAACTTGTAAAAAGCGACCAAGTAGTTGTTTAACTCATAATTAATTAATAAAACTCGTAAAATGTTATAAAACTATCGGAGTTCCCACACCTAAGTTAACTTCAAACACAAGGTCCTTTCAAGGACTTTCCAGGTCTAATACACTCTAATGCGGGGACACATTTCAAGTGAGAGCAAGGTTACATTGTGTTACCTTTAAACATACAGTGTTACAGTTCCCTTTTAAGGGAACCCGCGCTGCGTCACTGAGGTGACACTTAGGCGACGCCTCCAAGGGTAAGTGCGTCTAAATGTGTATATCAAATTCAACCAATGATGAGGCTTAACGTCAAAGACAGGGTGACGCGGGAGCCAGGAAGTATATCGCTATCTGAAATATTGCCAAAAACGGCGTTACAGGGACGCAGGAAGAATGCCAAGGGAGATGCAGCGTCTCGTTCCCTTCTCAGGGAACAACAGTTACATACGTAACCCGAGATGTTTTCATTTGTCAAACACAACTATGCAAAAAAACATTTAGGTATAAATCAACATTCGCATACAGAAGATATAAGCATTTAAAGCGAACAGTTTAGCACGTGTGCTTAAAAAGTCTAGAATTTTTATGATATTATCCTACACTACACAGGAATTAATACGGCCTTACATTTTTTCCCTCAGTTACATAAACTTTCAAGGATTTCCAGGACCCGTGGGAACCCTGAACTACATTTTTTGGAGACGTCATATGGTAACATCGGAAATAGTGACTTAGAAGTAGTCATTTCACAACATTTTGCTTCAGTCACTCATATAACTGATTACTGTCGATTTCAGATCATGTAAAAATGTATAACATACACAAAAATGTGAATGCATCAAAATACACTACTAGTCTATGAATAATAATAATATTTTATAATGCAATACAATACAATACATAAAAATAGACAGAACCTATATTTATATACAATATACAGCATCTAAGGCATGAACAATAACAAAGATATTAAGGTATAAGTACTGCCGCTAGTGCTAGCAGCACACAGGCAAATATATATATAGACAAACAGGTAATCCTTCAGTGTTTTCCAAAAAAGGCAGCTCCTGCTATGACATAAAGGGCAGAGAGACATGAGCACTTCAGGTGTCAACAGCTGAAAATAGTTTAGGTTGGTCATGTGATCTAGCGCCGACTTTAATAACCTCCTGACAGATGGGATCCTGGCTCAGTAGACGCAACCAGGTAAACCACATTGGATGAAGACATGTGTACTATTTCGGTATACAAATATCACTTCGTAAAAAAATGATGTTTCTGTGTTTGCAGAAGAACAAACAAAAGACTGAAAATCTAAACAGCTCCTTGAATTTTTATTCAATATCTTGGCTGATCGCGGTGATTTTAATGAGGTTTTAAATAAATAAAATGCTAAAAAATGCTAATGCAAGGCTTCACTATTAAAACACATCATTCTTTCATAAATTACGAGAGGTAATGCTGTATGTAGCTTACAATGGTTCATCAGGTTTACCTCTTTGTGAGACACCACTTCACTGTCCAGCATAACCACTTCACTGTCCAGCATACTAATATCTCACACCTGGACATATTCTGCCAGTGGACATTCACAAGCCTTGCTCTAATAGAGCTGTCTGCTATAGCCTGTTCTCTTAGAGAAAGAAAGTGCTGTTTGATGAAAACAACGCAGGTATAGCATCTTTATATAAAACCATTCAGACCTGTTCCTAATGTTTGTCTGAGAAGATGCCAATGTGACACGAGCCATTTAAACGTGCCAAAGAATCCGCTGAAATAATATATTCAATTGTTCTCTTTATTAAGTGTAAAAATTATCCAGAGGCAGTTTTTATGGACAGCATATCAATTTACAACCTTAGGATTTGCCCCCAGAATGAAATGGTCTATTATTACCTTGTTTGAAAGGATCATGAATAATAATTTTGAGCTCTGATCTGATTGGCTGTTTCTCAGAGCGGCTCTTTTGAGAAGCTCTGTGTGTGTGTAAACAGACCTTATGGTTGAGCCTGTATCAGACATAGATACTAATTTTTTATTTAAGGAATAATAACTCTTTGGAGATTGTTAAATGGACGTTTCTGAGTATGGACCTGCAAAAGGTAACTGTAATTCAATAGTAGAACTTCAGCCTAATTGCTACCATATAGCATTAACTAGCATATAACGCTAACACAGCAGTCAAAACTTTGTTTTAGCATTGTAACAACATTGCACTTAATTTAATGTTGGGGTGTACTTCTTGACTGTAACGTCACAGTCGGTGTTATTATACAGACTGTATTGCTGTGTGTCTGACAATTAACAACAACAAATAATGAGGATTCACAACAGCAGAGCACCATATTGGCCACTAGGGATGGGCACAGGAACTCGATTGCTCGAGTACTCGAACGTGGCATTGATGATCGATCACGAAAACGATGATCATGTGGGTTTATTTATTTTTTTATTGTTGATATGGTGGCATTTGGATGTCTGATTAGCGTTACAATCTGGAGATGCGTGTTTGACGTCATGTCGAGCAACGCAGACCGGCGTATGACATTACCATGCGTGATTCAAAAACAAAACAGAATATAATTCCACGCGACCGCGCCGCAGCAACCAGCCGATCCGCGGCGCGCAATGCGCGGCAGCCCGTCGATCCCGTGAAGCCGGCCACACCTCACATCACTGAGGCACTATGGTTTTAAAGGATCCCTTGATTTTCACGCTTCAATATTTGATTGACAAGACAGCTGGCTCGATGGTTGCTTAGCAATATAAAAAGCCGCTTCGCACTGCTCTTTTTTAAAAAAAGGCAGTGCGTCAAAGCGTTTAAAACGCGGTTGGTGTGATTAGCCCCTTAAACGTTCTTTTTTTAGATAACTTAGTTGAAGTCTAGCATTTTATGTAGATAGATGCACACTGTACATTTATGTTGTATAAAGGCTTAATATTATGTAGAGTGCGTCATATAGAAAGCACTTCGGTTTGTGTTTATTATCCCTTTAGTTTCACTTCATCACGCAGCTTTTGCTGTTAGAGGTTTCTGTAAAAACATTTATTTCATTAATTCATCAATCTAGTATGTGTTCATTGTTCTGTCATAAAACTTAATTTTGAAGAAACTATTTGAGTGTTTTTAATAAAAATATTTTCACCATGTCGTGTACGCCCCGTCCCTTTGATTGCCCCGCCCCCAGTTAATCGAGTACTCGTTCTTCAGACCTATGGATTAATCTAAATAAAAAAATGACATAAATGCACATCCCTATTGGCCACAACTACACTGTAACACAGATGTGGTTGTAGCCATATGTAAAGTAATAACAGGACAGCTTGAATTTGTGTAAATACAAACCTTTCTGCATTTTTACATTTTTTAAATAAACATAATTTAGTTTGATTAATAATCAATTTACACTGTGAGGACCACTGTCTGCCTTTTACTATCCTTGTGGAGACATTGTCCCCTACAAGTGTATAAACACCTTTACACACACACACACACACACACACACACACACACACACACACACACACACACACACACACACACACAAAATGTAATTTTGTTCTATTTTCAAAGTAAATGAAAGTGGTAGCTGGTGACAGTAATGGCAAAGTGCAGCTTTTCACACATCAAAGAGAGAACTTTAGTAGAAGCTGATGAAAAGGCTGATGGATATTTTGAGACAACACATCACTCAGCACTCATTGACAGTTGATTCTCATAGCACTCACATTCCTGCTTGAAGGTGAAGTATTCTGTAAGGTGCCGACACTCATGGTTGCCTCTGAGGAGAAAGAGAGTGTTGGGGTGATTGATCTTCAGTGTCCACAGGAACAGCACACACTAGACAGAGATACAGAGAGATTTAGGGTGTACTCGCATAATTCATACAGTAACATACCAGAGTACCCGAGTGTGTTATGCTTTAGTGTATCCTGGTATGCTTTGCAGAGGTGGCCTCTGGCATGTTCGCTTTCGTGACGAAATGTTCAGCTGTCACTGTAAAACATTCTGATGCACGCAGCATCAATACATGCAGCCACATATCACAGAGTCCAAAATGACCCCTCATCATTCCCACTGCGTGGACAGATCAGATCATTAATAAAAGCATGCTTTAATGCTTTAATGTCATACGGCAATCGATCTGTGCAGCATGATTTCGAACACACCTAATAAGCCATAAAGAATTATGATGAGCTCCATCGTGCATATCTTCCAGTTTTCTTCAAAGCAATCGCCTCTTTTATTGATGTAAATGTACTCAGGTCTGGATCATAAAGTGTATTGTGAGCACAGACCAGCGGGAAAGTAGGGACAATCACACTCGGGTCCGGTTAAGTATGAGCGCGCCCCTACTAATAATGTCAACCAGCAAGCAATGAGAGTAATGTGGCATGATCTTCTAAATTTTCCCTTTTTTCAGTACAAAAGTTATCTTTAAGCAAGGCGGGACAGGTGAAGCTGAGGTGGCTGGTTGCTGAAACTATGCCCGCCTAGCTCAATTCTAGTGACAGCAGTGGCAGTTCACCCGTCACTCAAGTGGCCACGCCCTTAATTATGCAGAACTTTAAGGCTTAACAATTTAAACGGATGAGTAACAAAAAAATTCACCCCCCTCACAGTTATCATGAAGGGCAAAATTAGCTATATAGACAAAAAAACTTTTTGTACCAGGCTGTAAACATATTTGGGCATTTTAACATGGATGTCCATGGGAATTTAATTCCTTTTGGAGCCATGTTGGCGTCATCAGAGAGATCGAAAGGTTGCCCTTTGGTTCTGTCCAATACTGACGCAATCCTGGGTAAAAACAACCCAGTATTTTTTTGAGTTATACTGTAAAATCTGATATCATCTTGCTTTCAAAGTAATCTATTTTGGCAACAAAAATGCAGGCTACATTTTGGGTCCTGTAAATGGCCCCCATTGGGTTTCCACTATTTTTAGACACCTTTTGCAATTGCTAGTTCATTTTAAATTATGCCGCAGTGACATATGAATTTTTGAAATGACAAATATTGCATAGATACTGTTAATAAGGACATAATAGCTGAAGGCCTAATACTGTAATTATTCATAAAATACAAAACGTTTAAAAACAATTTTTGATAGTGTTTTAGATGCAAGACACGTCAAATTGGCAAACATATTTCATATCAGTTCCTCATTTACAAGCAACACAACCGATGCGGTTTCAACATTCAGTGCTCGACAGATGGCCGCTGGATGCACGAGGGAATGCAAAAGTGGGAGTGAATTGGTCTTATGACAATTATTTCAAATAATACATTATTATAATTAGTGGTCTGTTTGGTTAATTTATACATCTAAAATCCGCACACAAATAAAGAATGTATTTGGCTGCAGATGACACAAACGCTGGCAATATGCAGAGCGTACAGGGTGCCTGATCTTCTGTACATTACAGTGTGTGTGAGCTCACATGCGCTCGTTTCAGCCTCATTACAACCCATTTATCCTAACCCCCCCCCCCCCCTTTTTTCATTTGCATGCAAAATCTCAGACACCACTCAACGTGTGGAGATCGGGACACCAAGGTAACCAAGGACGACAGGTGTGCATTTAAATGGCATGTGAAATAATAGACGTGTAGGTGGGCAGCGAGCGGGCGCTGGGATGCGACAGCTCAGAGATCCGCGACCGGAGCCTACGCAAAAGAAATAATGAACAGAAAATTACAGGTAATAGTGGCCATAAGAGGAGCTTCTGAACAAAGGCTATTACATCTGAATGGCAGATGGCACAGTGAGAAAGAGAGACTATGAGAGAGAATGAGAGACGCAGAGATTGAGAGAATAGGAGAGAATAAGAGACAGAGAGATAAAATTAGAGAGAGAAACTGAGAGAATAAGAGAATAAGAGAAAGAAACATATATTGAGAAAAAAAACATAAAATAAGATATTGTAAGCACACACAATCATGCCAATAAAGTAATGAATTAAATTGAATTGAGTAAGAGACAGAGAGATAGAATGAGATAGATAATAGATAATATACAACTAGCATAATGAGAAAATAAAATTGAAGAGAGATTCAAATGATGTAGAATGAGAGACAGAATAAGAGAATGAGAGAGTGGATGTGAGAGAAATAACAAAACACAAAGACAGAATAAGAGAATATGAGAAAGAGAATAAAAACAGACAGACAGATGGATCAATAAAAAGTTTACATGGTAGTTCAGAGTATTGCCTGGTTAAATGAGTGGTACATTTCTCTTGCTCACTCGTTCTCATTCATGAAGAGCGAAGACAATAGGGCAGACATTGTGATGGTAGAGCCGCTCACACTAAGACCTTTAACTCGTATGTGAGTGTGTTAGTGTGCAGTGGATGGTCATGGTGGTGGGAGACTACGGATGCATTAATAATACACTCCCTTTATCAAAGAGAAATAGACCAACATAATGGAAGAGACACGATGACAGGCTAAATGAATATATATATATGAATATATATACACACACATGCAATTTCTTTCATTAGAATACTTTTGAAATGGATTTCCTGAAGAAAAAGCCAATACAAGCCTATAATAGATGGAAATTCCTACAATACCATTTATAAACCATCTCAAGGTAAAGCTGCTTGATAAAATGCCAAAAGTACTTTTCTTGGCAAATTCTTACCATTGTCAATGTTTCAAACAAAATAAACCCTTCACAATATGATGACATATTTGGTCATAAATATATTAATGTTGAGGTTTTGAATTGGGATGGTCGCCGAAATACCAAACTCGATACAGAATAACACAAAAAATCATTAAAAGAAGCATTGAGATGACATCGCCACATGACACATAACTCCAGGGGAACCGTAAACACGACATCATCCGTGCAAATACAGTGAAAGTAGCAAATGTAAATAATGAGGTGACAATTCGTGTTTTTCATTCGTCCATGCATGCTGGGAAACAGATTCCAGCAGCACAGATACAACAAAACAGCCTACATAGCAAATATTTGTATGATTTGTTTGTTTTCTGATTAGCCAGGGTTCCAAAATACCAAACGTCAAATACCCTGACTTTCCCCAATCTAATCTACTTATCCGTGTATATATACATATATATTATGTTTTAATCCCTATAAAATTGTGAAAATCATACCTGTTATATAATATATCATCTATAGAATCAGCTTTGACTGGATCCCAAGAGGACTTCATCCCCCTAGGACTTTTCGCCCACAGGGGCTTTTTATACATTGACATTGGCTTAACTTAGCACCCTCTTACATATGTTACATTATTACTCAATCACTAGTATGGTTAATCTTAACCACTGTATTCTGCTGCTTATGTTCTATGATTTTCCAGTGTTTTTTTCTTGCAGCTATGAATGTAAAGCTGCTTTGAAACAATTAAACAATTGTGAAAAGCGCTATATAAATAAAACTGAATTGAACTTTCACTGACTAAAAAGCAGAATTTTCATGACTTATGATTGAGATTCGTAATAATGTAGTGTTGACCGTGAGGTTATAAAAAAAACTTAGCCTAAATGCGTAAATTAAATAAATAATGCCAAGAAACGGCTGTTAAGATTGTAGTGTCACTTGAAATCAGTAGAGGCTTGGACCCGGAAACCGCATTCCTTACGTCACAACTTAACAAGCGGGTTACATTTCGATACAGCAAATGCCTATAGCGACAAACAAAATCCCAGATTTTCCATGACTTGGACAAACAATGTCTGGAATAGACCTTTTAACTCTTTCCCCGCCAGCGCTTTTTAAAAAAGTTGCCAGTCAGCACTAGAATTTTTTATTTCCAAAAAAATTGTATGCCTTTCAGAAAATCTTTTCAAAGAAAATAAAAAAATATATATTTTTTAAATATATAAACATACAATATATAAATTGAAAGAACAGACCCTCTGCTTTCAAAAAAAAAAAAAAAACATTTCATCCTACCTTTATTGGTTCTCTTTTTATCACCTCTCAAATATGGGTAGGTTTCTTCAAAAACACCAAATTTTGAGCAAAAAGCTGAGATCATTCAATTTTTGTGAAGGATTTTTGATAGAGATCAGATTCAGAGCGAACATACAGCTGTTTGCCCTAGGACGTTACTTCCATGTTTTATAAGTTGCGGAAGATAATAATAATAGCTGTATTACGGATTGCCGGAATTACTCGTCATTGGCAGGGAAGCGTTTTCTCTTAATTGAACAGTTTACTCGTCAATGGCGGGGAAAGAGTTCAAATTCCATGATATTCCAAAAAAATTAATGACCTGTGAGATCCCTGAAAAGTATGTGTCAAACATTTACATTCATGCATTTGGCAGACGCTTTTATCCAAAGCGACTTACAGTGCATTATAAGGTATACATTTTATCAGTATGTGTGTCCCTGGGATCAAACCCATTACCTTTGCACTGCTAACAATGCTCTGCCAACTGAGCTACAGGAAAACTTAAAATGTTGTCAAAGGGTTGTTGACGCCTGCTATATACGCAGTAAGACAAAAATAACATTAAGACAATGCTAAATAAAGATGTCCAGCTAATAAACTCCTCACAGGATCAAAGCGCACCACGTCAGTAATTCAGCGGAGATGTACGACAAGTAAAACGGTCCATGCCTTAATGCTCGGTGACTCAGCTATTATAAAAGGGTACCGTGTCTGACAGCTTATCAAATAGCACCGCTCAGAAAACTCCCCCTGAGACTCTTTCAAATGAGACGCAGAGAAAGGACTTTTAACCATACGGCTTAACAAAGTCTCTTGAAAACGTTTGCTCTCAAATCCATGGCTTTTTCCCTTTTGCATGGACAGAATATGCATACCCCGCGCCAATGGTTCACCAAAAAGCAAGCAAACACAATGGAGGCTTGAGGTGAGTGTGGAACTTGCAAAATGAGCCTTTTTTACATTGTAGATCTACATCTGTAGATGTTCTGCTGATTCTATTCTATTGGAAAAAAATTCAAACGTATTTAAAATAAAAAACATTAAATCAGGGTTCTACGTATCTAAAAGCATCATCCTATTACCCAAAATGTGCAAAAAATAAAGACAAAAAACCCTAGGAGAGGGCATGTGTTGAATTTGATAAGTGTTTTGAATCTGTAGGTGTTCCTGCAGCTCAATTCGTACAGCATTGCGTTAGCAAAGCAAGTGTTGTGCGTTTGATCCCATGGAACATATATACTGATAAAAATGTGTGCTTCAAATACCTTTGCATTTACACATTTGACAAGCAGTTGATTTTATCCAATGTAAATCAAACATTCTAGCTTTCTGCAAAGATCAGCAAGATGCACTCACCTCAATACTGAAGTACCCTCTGTCCACGTAGTCGCCAAGGAAAAGATAGCGTGTGTTGTCAGGTGAGCCACCAACTTCGAAGAGCTTCATGAGGTCAAAGAATTGCCCGTGGACATCACCACACACTAAAGTGAAAGATATCAAAACAAAAGTATATTATGGTCAGTGAGATTTATATGTAGCGCCTGCAACTGAGAGAGCATTTAATGTAAGGACATATTTATTTATTTAACAAAATCACCACAAGTCTGCTAATGTGCATGTTGCTGTATGCAATGCATACAGGCATGATTTGCAATAATAACTAAATCATTTTAATACTTTTAAGGGTTATGTATCCTCAAAGTTTTAGCAAAGAGATTGGCACATAAATGTGATCTTGCACCACAAAATCACACAAAAAGGGTCAATTTTGGAGAATTTTACATCATCTGAAAGTGAATATATATGCTTTCCATTGATAGGATAGGACAATATTTAGCTTTTTGAAAATGTGAGGGTGGAAAAACCTCTAAATTGCCTTTAAAGCTGTCCAAATATGGTCCTTAACAACACATTTTACAATTGATTAAAAAATTATATATTTATGGTAGGAAATGTACAAAATATCTTCATGAAACATGATTTTTACTTAATATCCTTATGAATTTTTTGACATTAAAAAATCATCAATTTTGACCCATAATATTGTTGGCTATTGCTACAAATATATCCGTGCTACCTATAACTTGTTTTGTGGTTCACAAATGTTAGTGATTGTGTGTGCTCTAAAGTGTAAATGATGATCAGTGTTCAGCAAGAATGTGAAACATATATTTTTTTTACATAATTTGCAGATGTTAAAATATTTGTTTAAGCTCAAATTGATTATAACTTAATGCATTATCGTATCATATTTTATTTAGCAAGCCCCCTTCCATATCAAGCAGCCCTAGTTGTCTGGGTTAAAAATTGCTATAGATGAAGCTTAGAGAACTGGGCTGAGACCAAGCATTTCACTTAAATCTATTCTACCTGCATCATCTAGCCAGCAACGGCCACATGTACAAGACTGCTCCGTCACTTAGCAACACCGACACTATATCTGAAAATACAGAGCCTGGATCCATTTATAAAACAGAATGTATCTACAGCCAGAAGGGTTTGTGACATCTATTAATTCTTGCTCACAGGCGTGATATCTTTGGAGGACAGATGAGCTCTGATAAAGGACAATTCATCTACCTCAAACAATACTGTGACACAAAGCACACAATGCCGCCGACAATTAAACCTTGAAGCATGACATCTTCATTCTCATAAATGAGAAAGTGGTTTGTCACTGATAAGGTCCTAACCAATTCAAGATTACTCGGACGTAACACAGACAGTATAATAATTATTCTGCTGTGCAATCTGTACATTTCCCTGATATGATTTTCAATCACTCTCATTAATACATTTGTCAAACAAAAGAGGCAAAAGCCAAAGAGTAAACATTTCCTATCATGCAATTTCTCTCCAGTGACCAATGAAGCTTCACTGACCATTCTGGTGCAGCATCTGTGCTCCACTGATCCGCAGTGTCTGTCAGTAAAAACTAACAGCAGGCCGCGTTTCATTCTGCTCCCTTGTTCCCTATGCTGTCAATCGCTTTTGTGTAAACAAAATTTCACCACTGACAAGGGACTTGATCCTATAAACACACTGATGACACGATTACCATGTGACGCAATGAAAACAAAGCTAGTGAGAAACCAATGCTCACTAACTTTTTGCAGTGCATTCTGGGGATTTCCATTCAACAGCACTGTAGTGCTAGCCTAGAAATCTAGACGCACCCTAGCGGCCGCAAAATATATTTGCTGCCAGGGTTTAGTCTAGGCACTCACAATACACTTAACAGCTCCAAAAACCAAAATTTGGTCAGGCCAATCACATCGTGTGTAGCGTCTGTGGGGCGGGCTTAACATGATGACGACAGAGCTGCAACGGTTCCTACTTGAAAACAAAGAATGGCTGCTGCTGCTGGCGAACAGCTTTCTTTTGAAGCGGCTTTGGCCGCGACTCTGGAGGACTTAGACTTATGTTTTTCTTTGAGAGAAGAGCAAATAACCCTACTGAAGTCCTTTTTAAGCAAGAAAGATGTGTTTGGAGTTTTGTCGACTGGTTACGGTAACTACGTCACCTTCTTCGTTGCTCTGATTGGTCATAGCGCTATCCTATTGCGTGCAGAGGCATTTTGAGGGACAACCTTATATCCCGCCCCTTGCATTGAGCCGTTTGTGTGAAGAGTTGCCAGACCTTACATCTTGATGTAGGTCTGGCTAACCAGGCTACTGTAGTGCAATGAAACAAACAGTCCTAAAATTGCAGACTTGCTGACCGGTCAGACATTTAACCATTTCCCCGCCATTGACGAGTTAACTTGTCAATTAAGAGAAAACGCTTCCCTGCCAATGATAAGTTTTTCCTATTATCAACCAGGTGGCGCGCTTACCTAACTTATAAAACCCAAAAGTATTCCCTTAAAGGATTAGTCCATTTTCTTAAAAGAAAATCCAGATAATTTACTCACCACCATGTCATCCAAAATGTTGATGTCTTTCTTTGTTCAGTCGAGAAGAAATTATGTTTTTTGAGGAAAACATTGCAGGATTTTTCTCATTTTAATGGACTTTAATAGAGCCCAACATTTAATACTTAACTCAACACTTAACAGTTTTTTTCAACGGAGTTTCAAAGGACTATAAACAATCCCAAACGAGGCATAAGGGTCTTATCTAGCAAAACGATTGTCATTTTTGACAATAAAAATAACAAATTTACGCTTTTAAACCACAACTTCTCGTCATGTAGATCCGGTCATGATGCGCCAGCTAACCCCACGCAATACGTCATGACGTCAAGAGGTCACAGAGGACGAACGCGAAACTCCGCCCCAGTGTTTACAAGCGTCTTGAAAGAGGACCGTTCCTATGTTGTTGTATGTGGAATGATACTAATTAATGTCTTTGTGGCAGTTTATTGTTTAAAATGGTCCGCAAATGTGCGTTTCATATATGTAACACGTGACCTCCCTACGTCACTACGCATTTACTTTAGGTCGCGCTGGATCGGACCTAGACGAAAAGTTGTGGTTTAAAAGTACATATTTTTTCATTCTTCTTGTCAAAAATGACAATCGTATTGCTAGATAAGACCCTTGTGCCTCGTTTGGGATCGAATGGGATTAAATGTTGGGCTCTATTAAAGTCCATTAAAATGAGAAAAATCCTGCAATGTTTTCCTCAAAAAACAATTTATTCTGGACTGAACAAAGAAAGACATCAACATTTTGGATGACATGGTGGTGAGTAAATTATCTGGATTTTTCTTTTAAGAAAATGGAATATTCCTTTAAGGCAGGGGAGTCCAAAGTTGGTCCTGTAGGGCCGGGGTCCTGCAGAGTTTAGCTAAAACTTCCTTCAACACACCTGCCTCAAAGTATCTAGTCTGCCTAGTGAGACAATGATTAGCTGGATCAGGATCATTATTTCAAGCCATATTAATGAATTAGAAAAATTACTTTTTAGTTTAGACTTTTTAGTGACTTTTAGTTGTCAAGTTATTCTTCTTGATGGTTATTTACCCAGAAAAACAATGAAATTTACTCAAGATACAATTGATAAAGGAGGTCTTAAATATCTATAACTAATTTTATGAATCTTTGTTATCAAACCAGACTGTGATCTCCCTCAAGCCCAACTAAAGATGAGGCTTTGCATTCTTACCTGTGATTGGTGCTTCCACCTCCAGCATGCACTTCTCCTGTCTTAGGATGTTGGCACCCTCGTTGATAATGCGCAGTGCTGCATCTTCTTCCACACGTCCTTCTTTGATCAAATGGTTTTTCAGTAACTCAGTATTGGGCTTGCCATCCACAAACAGGTCCTTTATAGTCAGCCGCTGGTGGGGGGGCAGTGGCACTGCTGTAGGTATGAGAAGAGCAAATCAATAGTGGAAAAAATGAATGACTTATTATTATCAAGTCAGGTTGACAGGAATATGAAGCATGGTATCCACAATAAAGAACCTTTTGTGTTCTTTGGATGTTTAAGGTCCTTTATGGAACCATAAAGTAATAAAAGGTTCTTCTATGACCATGAATGCACTGTCATTTGCTTAGATGCTAATAGTTTTCTGAAACAAAAAAAGAAGTTAGAAAGTGGTTAAAGCAATCCATAAATAAGTTAAAACTGTTATGGCATCTGGAGGTAAAAAGTGAAAAGCACCATTCACAGGTTTGTTACAGTTACTTAACATTTGCACATCATTTTGTGATTCTTGTTTCCCAAGATGCATCTTTGGTTCACTGATAAAGACGTGGTAATGGTGTATTTTCATATCTGCTCTTTATTAGTTTCTGCTTCTCTCTGGAGCATCGTGACATTTGCGGTTGCTGAGGCTAATAAGAAAAGTTATGGTATCATGAGGATTTTATTGATTTAGCTCTAAGTTCGCTGGCACGAAAGGATCCTGAGACGGCGTGCATTAATCCCTAACCTGCACTGAACTTCCTGGTGATCTAGATCCACCAAATCCTCCAGCGAAAACACACCAGTTGCTATAGTGAGGGCTATGAGTCATTTCAGAAACTTTGATTAATCTGAAATCCAAGCCTGAATTGTAGATCGGATGGTGGTATAATAATAGTACATAGATAGAACTTAAAACATAAGCTGACGAGTGACTAATGGAGCAAATCCAATCTTATGAACTTCACAATCACAATAAAATCTCATGAGCATCATTCAATTTCATGCTAATATTGGTCCGTCTCCGTAAAATGTTCTGAGGAGTTCATTACTGAATATAAAGTGATTAGCTCAACTGTGACCCTGACGTGAATGAGGTTTCCAAACACCGTGAAGAAAACAGGAAGCAGCACAGATTGCCAAGGTCCCTGCTTTGCAATGGCACAGTCTTCCCCGTAGACCATCACAAAAGCGGGGCTGAGACTGTCGCTTCCAACGCGACCTCATTTGCATGCATCTGTCACAGCGTGTTTTGGCTGCTCGGCCTTCTGCTCCAAGTATTCACTTGATTGATAAGCAGCGCAAGCCCCACATGCTTTAGTTAGTCGGGGTTGATCACAATTTTATGGAATGAACTGAGAGACATGTAACTGAAGACATGCGTAAAGCATTTGGACGAACTACCAGCTCTCTAGCTAGTTGCACTAGGGCAGACTTGGACGGTTTGACAACACTCTTGTTAATCTGTCTGAACTGTTACGTGCTCAGAATGGTAGACCAATAACGTCTGGTTCCTCAACCATTCCTGCAATTATGGATGCAAATCAAGCCACTGGATCCCACAAACAAAGATCTGTCTGTGTAGACTCTGCTACTGTGAAGTAATAGTCTCAGTATGCTAATAAAATCAAATAAACGTGGTTGTTGAAGCATCAAGCAGAACATCTTAAATCCTTATGTTGACTGTTACCTACAGAAATTAAATAAACTTTATAATAGGGCTTTCCCAAAATCAGCAAAAGGTTTTGATATTTTCCCATCAACAGACAAATATTCCCAGCATTTCAGAACATGGAAACTGACAAAGCAAGCACTACCCTACATCTTTTCGTGTGACTTTCACAATACATTTTAGTACTTCAAGATTAACCTAGCATGCAACAACTGACACGTCAATTCAAGACAATGGGATAAAAGATTTGGCAAAATTAGCCAATGCTGTGCAGCTGCTGTTTTTCTTTCAGTGACTAACAGTGGAAACAATGCAAGTTGCACAACAGCTTTTGCCTGGTTTCTGACACCTGTAAAAAAATAGCCACATTGGAGACTATAGAAGAGAGATGAGAATTCACCAATAATTGAGTCAATATGACAGTAAGTAAATGGTATCATACTTAATGCGTGTTATGTTGCAAATATTGGTTACATAAATGGACCACGAATGCTTATAGTTGTCACTTTTATCTAGTGACTTCCAATGCATTCAAAATATACTGCACAAGGATCAGTTTGTGTACTCTGAGGTTATCATATTGAACCCATAACTGTGGCATTGTTAGTGTCTCTACCATAGCCTGTAGAAAAAAGCTGGACGACGCATTGTCACTTCTTTCTATTGTAATGATTGAAGCCAATAATGTCCTACCATGGGGGCTGGAATGTCATGTAAAAACGTCAGTTTGGAGCCAGGGCATGCGTAGAAGGAATTGTCTGTGGAGCTAGAGGCGGATCTGCGGTATCAAACTCCCACCCAAACGCTCGCTTGCCCAATTCAACTACGGCAATCATAACGACACCCCCCATTTCTATAGCATCAAATTATTAGCTAAAATGAAACTACCTTAAAGGACCAAAACCATCTTTTGTAAATTGGAATTAATTCCAATTTTATTGGAAGTGTAAATAATTTTTGATTAAGAGCCGATTCGCATTCGTTTGCATGGAGAGGGTGGGGTTTATGACTTATACTGCAGCCAGCCACCAGGGGGCAATCAAAGAGCCAGCGGCTTCACTTTTCAGATGTATGAGGCACACCCGGTCTCTACCAGTTAAGTGACAGAGCAGTTACTAAATAACAAAGTGCTTTTTTTACATTATGAAATGTTATTTTAAATGATTTGGAATTTGGTGGTATTTTTTACAAATGATTTATCTGTAAGCTTCATTATTTAAAAAAAAATTAATGTGGCATCATAATCTTAAATCAAAAATGCTAATCTCCTAGCGTGCGCCCCCCCCCTGTGTACGGCGCATTCCTTCATGGCCCCCCCAAAGAAAATTTATGACAAGAAACTCTTTTAAACTCAACTTTTAATTAAACAAAACATATTAAATGATACAAAGTAGTGCTGTTGGTTAGTAGCCTTATTTATTTAGGTTTAATTGCACAGAATTCATGATAAATTAATTTATTTTATAAAATGTCATAAAACTGGGGCCCCCCTGGCACCATCTCGTGGCCCCCAGTTTGAGAACCACTGATATAGACCCTTACAGCCCACCTGATCAAAAAGCCTGAGAGCGCATTTTGGCAACAGAAGTGGTGTTATTCCCCAGTGGTTCTAATGTCTTAGCAACAGTTTATCAAAACGGTTTCCCAGCATCAAAATGTCTGGTTGTTGCGTTTGCTTGCACTAATATAATATACTAATATAAGTATATATGTATCTGGCCACTTTATATTTGGCCATCTACTAACGTCTTCTATCCACTCCACTATAGTACACGAATCTGGTAGCTGTGTCGAAAAAGTTGATAAAGTCAACTTTCTGTTTGTGTTGCTTCACTGCTGATTCTTGCCATACTTCTGTAGCCAAAATGGGCGCGCATATGCTGCCACGTCATCATTGTGTACAAACAGTAAAAGGGTCTATTTGTATGGCAGGTGGGCGGGGTCCGGGAAGAGCTGCGGTGATTTGAAAATAGCAACATGACCTAACTTCAAACGATCCAAACAGTTCTCGATGGACGAATTCAAGTTTAGCCAATTTAAGAAGCCGTTTCACTCAGATATACGTCACCACGGGGAAAATAAGACATGCATTGCTACTTCCATTTTATGGCAACTTTAACCTCCCAGCCCTTTTACATCTTTAAACTAAACAGATATAAATAGTATGTGAACAAGGGAAAAAGTGAGAAATCCCACCTCACCCAAGTTAAAGTGGACTGACTTACTAAGCAAAACTTCAATTGAAGCTCACTGTCCTGAGGGCATAAGCAACTATACTCAGTACTCTCCTGATGAGTATAAATAAACCATAAGAACCACGGTGCAGGCTGGATATAGGGATGTGAGCTGGGTACGAGCACTAAGAACAGATTAGGCAAAGTCTTTATTAGCCAGGGATTCCAGGTCCAGGAGTCTGTTTATTTAGAGACTTCTTACTTTAAAATCCTTACCGGATGTTCATAAGATGTGTTCATAAGATGTCACTAAATCATCAACTATTATAGGCAGCAAATAAAACGGTTCACACTGAGGTCATACTGCTGTAGCATCTCTTTCTCAGCTGGTGGATTCAAAACATAGAGAGAGATGGAGATGCAAGTACCAAGTTGGGTTTAACACGCAGATCCTCAATCTTTGCAACGTTTGCATTTGACACAGTTCTGAACCGAATGTTTTGCATTGCAGTGTTAACATGGAAAGGTTTCACCTGCAAACCAAGATTTGCACTATGCAGATTCATTCAGGGCTTTTCCAACCCTGCATACATCTAGGGAGACTAGAAGTGTCCACTCAAAACACTGACATTTGAAAGGCAAATAAGATCCCTCGGTTGACCTATTAATGTGCTGCTATTAGTGTGTTGCTTGCTTCCCAATCTTCTCAAACTCATTTTCAAGTGTCTTTTGGTTATGTTGAAAAAGAAAGACATTCAATAGCATGTATCTATAACCTATTTCAGAAAAACTGCAGAGGTGGACAATGAAAAGTCCTTTCACTGTAATTGCTATTGTGTGTTGTAAAATGTTTACCGATGAGTGCAGAATAAACAGTGTGTAATCGGTTTGTGGCTTCTGTGACAATATACTTGGTGACAATATACTCAAATATGAATAAATACCCAACACGGTAAACAAACAAACGGATCTTAGTGATCTTAGTGAGTGTCATTTGGTCAGGTTTACCCAGTTTGACCCTATTGGATAAACTTAACATCTTGCCATAGCCAAACTCAATTATAAACATAAAAATACATAATATACCATGTAATATACAATAACTTGCTTGGCGATTCTGTAATTGCTTTGCGGTATGGCAATGCATTAAGTTTGTAAAATCAATTTGAACTTTTTTAAATATGTTTAAAAACTTACATTTATATACGTTTCACATTCTTTCTCATAACTGATCATCTTCCACACGTCAGGGCACCACAAGCACTCAGTCATCTCTTTTCGTATACATAACCTTTGGAACTATCATTTAGTTCTTGCAAACTATTGCGATACGCATATTACCATATGCAAATCTAAAATATTTCGGTAATTTCAATATATTGTGCGGCCCCACTGTACAGTCTAACCAACATATAAAACTTACATAGATTGAACAAGACAGAACAAGACATTATAGTGATATGAAGCCATCATACTTTTCTCATCTACTAAGCAGTGACGACGAGGCTACATAAGGGTGGCACCGGCCAACTCAGATTGACGGCTGGTCCACCCAGTCCAAAGAGACACAAACTATTTTGTTGGAAAGCAGAAGAAATCACGCATAAATAATAATAATCTCTTTAATAATAAGCACTAAAATACGCATCATTCAGAAAAAAAAACTATTTATAGGATAATCATTGGCATGTGTTTCTAAACCTTGCGAATGTTAATATTCAAACGATTTTAAATAATGCTAGGTAAACACCAAAAGATAAACAGGCTGATTTGGGGCCAATTTCCCCCCTTCCGACAATCCTAGCTATATCCCGATTATTTTGATGGTTTTACAGATTATCTTATCAGATTTTCCCTTAGTGTGAGTTGTGTTAAGAGTGTCCGAACCTGATCGCGAACAGAAATCCTGATGTGTGTGGGGAACCCCGAGGACAAACGTGTTCGAATCCACTGTGACACACCACTGTGTCCCTGAGCAAAACACTTAACCTCTGACATAAATAGCAATTGTAAATCGCTTTGAATAAAAGCGTCAGCTAAATGAAAAAATAAAATAAAAAATGTCTTCCTGCATATCATCCGCCATGCTTATTCTGAAGTCTCACAAGATTTTGTGAGATTTCCTGTGTTCACAGTCGAGACTATGGTTGAAAATCTGTTAGTGTATGGTGTGCTGTCTTTGAAAGCATGGCACACCACACACTGTAGGAGCAAAACGGATAAACCTAGGATTTTATCCTCATGTTTGTGGTTATATGGATCAACACTTAAAGTGGCAGTACCCTCAAAAAACTCTGTGTTTATGTAAAGACAAAAGGAAAATCACTTCTGTAGCTTTAAAAAAATCATTATATTATATATCATTTATAGAATTTTATTTTTCATTTGACTCTATTTCTGTACCTTAATAATACTGTTAGACCTTACTTTATTTGTCACTTTGTTCTTTTCGATTTTCATATGCTTGTAATTTCTTGATTTTTTGTTATGTTATTTTTCCTCACCCCCTTTTTGCAGATCTGAAAATAATTTAATCCATGACTCAAAAAACTTAATGTGATCTGTTTAAACAATACAATGTTGTAAAATTATGTAATTTGAGAGTAAGCATTGAGGTCCACCCTTTTTCACCAAGGAACACTCAGTTTAACATTTCTGGGCTCGCCACTGTTACAGAGAGTCTATCAAAAGCTCCCAAAGCAGATTCATAGAGGTAATGTGTAGTCCTTCCTTGTTTTCTTCCAATTTACTCTGTATATAGCACAAATAATTCAAAGCTGTTGCTATGGCTGGCTCATAAAAAATGCATCGAAAATGCATCTTTATTTTGTTTCCCTCAAAGTGGCAAAAGATAACACTGATGTTTAAAATGTAATGATTCTCTAACTGCATCCACTTGCTGTGTAGACAGAAATAGTGAAATTTTAGATCTATGAATCAGAATCAAATGTCACTGGTACCTGATTTAACTTCAATCATGTCAAATATAGCTTCATCCAAAATCCAGACACAATATATTACAAAACACACCATCTGACAGGTAAGAAAATCACTTAAATTTACATTTATGTATTACACTTATTTCCAAAGCGACTTTGCACTGCAGACAATATGTACATGATATCTGTAGTGCTAACGCAATGATCTACTGATCAGGTAACTGTACATGAGCACCTGAAAAACTGGCGTTTGGCAATGCATGCATTCAACAGGGAAAAGAGATGGTTAAACCATATAAACCAATTTGACTGTAAAAAAAAAAACTGGATGTCAATTTAGTGTGGCTCATATTAGATTTTATAATTCAACTTAGTGACGTAAAAGCTGCATTGACTGGAAGTCAAAAACAAAATAGGATGGGCATTCTAGAGGTCACTACAAATAACTTATATCTCAGACTAATTTGTCTTCTTCGCCAAACTCTGGTCTGCAGTGGAAGAGCTGAAATGATTCACACTGACTGGATACAAAATACCACAGTGGGAGCAAACCAACTAGGTAAAATACTGTAACTATCTGGCACGCGCGCTGTCTAGACATCCTTCTGTCTGCAGCAAATTCACAGAGATGAAGTTCGTGATATCTACTGATACACACACTGAAATAAACTTACTTTTAATGAGTCGCTCAGTGGTCGACAGTTTTTCTTTCGGCTCTTTAGTCGACATCTTCTCACAGTTCAGTCAGGATTTATTAGCCAGTAAACGAGCAAATATTCTCCGTGTTTGCTGCTGCCAGTCCAAACAAGGGATCGCGACGTAGCCAGGTGAAGGCTCCGATAACTGTTAAAATTATAGGATTAATTCTTTAATAATGCTAATTCAGTCGACACTGAACAACAGCTGTGTACACGGGTCACAGGGCAGCATAATAACATGAAAGTCTGCCCATCGCCAGCAGACACAAGCTCGATCGATTTTCTCCGCAATCACCGATTCCTTGCTCAAATCCCACTACAATGCAGTCCGTTCTTGGTTTTTCCCAAATGACATTGGGGTAACGTTATCAGCCTCAGATCTCTTCGAACCAGCGACACGAGATGATTAGGGTTTGGTGCGCAATCTTGAACGGTAATCCGATTTTGCACTTTTAAGAGTCAGAATGTCAACTCGCCAGTTCAACACACTCATAAGAGTGTTGAAAATAATAATAGCGCCCAAAAGAGCTCCGATTTGTCTTAATAAACATATGTCCTGTCGTGTGACAACCAGCGATTGTGAGATGAACCCGCCCACTCAAGCTAACCATATGGCTGGCAGTAACTTCCAATCACACTGTCGTTCCCAGCGCCAGATTAAACGCTAATCTGTAAACCTCAGACGGATTTCCTGCAATATGGCGGAGTTGTGGCGCTCGACGCCCTGACGTAGGCGTGACGTAGCGCGTACAGTTTGACACATACATGCGGAGCATATGGTTACATTCCATACATAAATGTCAATTTATATATATATATATATATATATATATATATATATATATATATATATATATATATATATATACCTGTATATAGCCTATTTAATAATACACTATATTATTATTATTAATAATGTAAGTAAATATGACGTCTATAATGTAGGTAAATATAATGTGTATCCAACACCATACAGCACCAAATTCTGTGGATTTATGGGTATATTTATTTTTGTTCTTACTGGTGCGTCGTATACATTTGTATGTTTGCATCATTCCATGTTATACACACAGGGATGTTTATATATGGTTAACATAATTACAACATTAAATCGTGCACTTACACTTGCATCCACTAGGGGGAGCCAAATGCCGTGTAAGGGTCCACCAAAAAATTTGAACACTTTGCACAGAACCAAACAAGTGCCTAAATAAAATGCATGGAAGTTTGAACTCTATAGATACATTTTATTATCTGTAAAATAGAAATGTCAGTTACATTTACTATTTATTTCACTTTCAATGTAGAACAACTAGAACAGAATAGTCTGCATATTACACATTATGAGAGTTCAAAACACTATTTTATATCACCAACAGCATTCAACCAAGTAACAAGTTATAAATCTAGGCATTGTAATTATTTCTAAAACAAAGAGAGACACAAAAGCTGTTTTTTCCAGATGGTTGGCAAGCCCATTAAAGTACACAGTGTTTCAGGTATTAAGTCACTGTACTCAAATGTTTCTACTCCTAATTCTGGTGCATTTAAACAAAACAGACGGCCAAGACTGACAAACACAACGTGATATAATTCAAACAGAGCCAAAGAGATCTCATTGATTAAATGATTCTGTTGACAGATAAATGTAGCAGCACCAATGATTAAAGAGAGGACTTCACCTAAACAAAGTTGCACTCTTCCTGTTTCTATGACATCAACTTCCTGAATGTGTGACAATGTAATTATGGCTCTAACATACACAGCTAAATGAAAGGACACTTGTAAGGATGTACCTGCATAAACAGCATATTTTTAAAGACAGATTTTTGCATTCTAGAAATTTTAGATCATTAGTTATTGAGTGGGAAGGCAAAGAGATATAAGCACAAAACACACTGGTCACCACAGTAACCAAGTCCTCCTTCTACCCACCATAGGCACAAAGTGGCTATTTCAGTCACAGATAATGCCAACCATAAATATTTATATACAGAAATGGAAGCTATTATACATATTGAAGTTATATTATAGATGGAACAAGACATGGATATGTAACAGACCTGATGAGGCAGAAAAAGTTAAGATTAATGGTAAACATAAGTTACAATAGTATGGCTATATTATCTAACAAGGTTTCAATATAGACTGACATAAAAAGGTTTATGAAAAGGAAGCACTTATTTAAAATCAACATTTTTAAACCAGATGGCAAAAAAGCACATGGATGATTAATGGTGTTAGATATAAACAATAAATTGTACATTATGCATAGAGCATCTGTTTAAGTATGTTGGATAAGACAGTACAAGCACATATGCCTCACAAATGTTCACACTTACATGACTCATTTACTAAATATAACTAATTTACACATTTCCCCACGTACACACAGTCTCCTTCCCTCACACGTTTTTCAAATCTAAGCTAATTAACTCCCTCCGTCAGAATGAATTTGCTCATATCTAAGATACATAAGGCATTGCGGTCCTCCTATTGTATAGCAGTAGCCTCTAATCTCTGCTTCATCAACCACATTAGTACCAAATGTTTTCACCCACATGTACTCAAAGTGATACTTAACTTTTAAAAATAAACTGGTATGAAATCACTGCTCTATGGCTAACAACACAAGCACATAAGAACTGGATGCAGTGATAAAATCCCCCCGCGAACTAGACAGGGTTTAGTCTCAGCCCGTTTGCATAGGCATCACCTTCATCAACGTTAAAGCAGCTTTTGTCAATTATGAAATGTCAGATGATATTAAAGTGGGTGAATTATATTAGCATTAGCATATGAGGATTAACTAAGATGCCTTACATCACTGCCGATCCTCAATTTAGAAATTTTCAAGTGTGCTAAACTAATGTAGCTCATGTAAATTTTAAATTTGACTTAGCAATGAATTTATCAGAGTACAGAATATGAAAAATGACTCTGTTACCAGCGCTGACTGATCAAATACACAAAAAAGTCTAAAGTGCACATTAAAGGTCCCAGTTGTAGATACCCATTTGTCTGCAGATTTGTCCTGTTAAATTATTGTATATGACAAAACTCCATCTTGGCACGCAATGTTATACAATATGCAGCTTGAAGGACCTACAAAAGGCTTGAATGAACGTCCAGTGTACATATTGTTTCTTCTCCACTGATCGTTATTCCTCCACTCATTGCATTATGAAACCTGGCTGGGGTGCCATGCGTGGTGGGGGTCTCTGGGGCACAGGTGGGGGGTATTGCTGCATATATATGTTGGGGTATCCCTGATTAAGACTGGTTGGTGTATTTCCGACTCTTGGAGGAATAGGGGGGTATGGAGAGGTAGGGGGAAACGGGGACGGAGAGGGGTAAGAGAAAGCTGCTGGTGGCTGGACAGTGGGACTTTGGGTAACTTTAAGAGGGGGAAGAGGAGGAGCCCTGCGGGGCATCGGCAATGGGGAGCCATTGACTTCTCTTTGAAGAGCTGTTGGCACGGAGGAAAGGTCCTGAGAGCGAGAAGGCTGAGGTGCGGCCGGGGCTACCTGGGGTCCCTTTAGCACTATTTCCCGAAGCTTCTCAATTTTCACTTTCCGCAGGTGCACGAGCTTCCTCTTAGTCTGGTACTCATCAATAAATGCGTCAAGGGGGGTTGCACCGTCAAGGAAAGAATCTGTCATGTTCTGATTCGAAAAAGGGAAAGAGAGATAAAGGCACAATCAGATTTTCAGTTAGCCCACAATAACGGTCTACAGAATAATGTGTGATTCAGCATAGCTTCAAAGCATGTTGAAACATTCAAGGTTTTGTGGAAGTACCTCAGTTTCTTCCTCGATTTTGGCCCCTTCCGCTTGTAGAAGTGCAAGCAATGTGTCCAAAGAAGTGTTTCCAGACTTGTGGTCTGTGAGGGGACAGAGAAAAAGCATTGTGAGATGGACAGAACAAAAGCCTTTTATTCATTTATAATTATTACATTTAAGAAATAATGACAATCATCCCAGCCATTATTTCATTTTAAAACAATAATGCAGAACTTAAATACCTTTCCAGTTGGTTATATAATTACATTATGTAGGTTTAGTTTTTCTATTATACTGGGAGAGTGGAGTACTGTATGATTGATTCTACATGTGCTGTCTAACTTAAAAGGTGGCTGCTTTTAACCCTTAAGTGGTGTTATTTACAACTGTACTAATCTGCTGTTACTGTGGTGACACTTTAGGGACACATTCAGGGATAAGTGCGTATCGCTATCTGAAATATTGCAAAGACGGCATATGGCAAGGGAGACACAGCGTCTTGTTCCCTTCTCATGGATCAGTTACACATGTAACCCGAGACGTCTTCATGTGTCAAACACAACTAGCAAAAAGCATTTTGGTATGAATCAACATTCACAGACAGAAAATATAAGCATTTAAAGTTAACAGTTTAGCATGTGTACTTAAAATGTCTAGAATTGTATGATCTTATCCTACACTACACAGGGAATAATATGAATTTTTTCCAGAAAAATTCTTGCATAAAATAGATTCAATCACTTTCAATGACTTGTATCTATGTATGTATATTTTCAAAAACTTCCCAGTGCCTTGAATTTTTCCCCCAGATTCACAAACTTTCAAGGACCCGTGGGAACATAGAGTTATGCATTTATTTTGGGATTTATTTTGTGATCTTTTGTGTTTAACCTCAATTCCTCCATTAAGTAAAATGTAAAATAAGCATTTTTATTTGTTTTTCACCCAAAATTAAAATAAGATGTGATTTCCATAAAAACTCCATTCCACTAATTAGAACAGAAAAAAGGTGCTGATGCAATAACAATATAAATTACATTAAATATTAATGTAAATATGAAACAAGCTTTTTATATTATTTTTACTAAAGCTGGGCAAAAAATAAATAAAATAAATTGGCCTGCGTTTCTCAGATTCTCATGCGTGTCTCCTGTCTCCTCGGTAAAGCCGGTTCGGTGTTCACTCGCCATCACCTGCTTTCAGATGGAGCGGCATAAACTACACAGAGCCAAATTTCACCAAGAAGATTGCAAAATCGCATTCATAATCGTGGAAAATCACCTCTGATATTGTATGCGATTTTGTCTAGCTTCTCTGTAAAAATACAGTGAAAAAAGATGTGTTAAAATCTTCATTACACTAATTAAAACACAGTGAAAACCATCAAAATAAGTCTCCCTTTTGTTTTTGTGAAATCTGATGGAATCAAAACACACGTAATTTCAATGACTGTTCTAAAATCTTAAGTTAAAGCTAAAATTGTTGAAAAAAAATAATGGATACAACTGTGTATATGTATACATGTGTAGCTGTTTTTATTAGAAAAAAAAACAAAAAAACAAATGCTCTATAGGCTCATTCAAATTCTTGTTTGTAGATCTGTGTGTGTGTGTTTGTGTGTGTGTGTTTGTGTGTGTGTGTGTGTTTGTGTGTGTGTGTGTGTGTGTGTGTGTGTGTGTGTGTGTGTGTGTGTGTGTGTGTGTGTGTGTGTGTGTGTGTGTGTGTGTGTGTGTGTGTGTGTGTGTGTGTGTGTGTGTGTGTGTGTGTGTGTGTGTGTGTGTGTGTGTGTGAATGTGGGTCACACTGAGGAAGGAAATCACCTCTTTCATTATGTGTATGTATGATCTGCATTGTGTTGGATTTATTGATGGTTAAAGAAAAAGAAAAGTAGCAGTTTTGTACAGATAAGATTAAGATAAAAAAATTAAAAAACATTTTCCCATCACTTGAGAGTTAAATGTCCACAGAAGTATAAATTTGCACACATGCTTTGTGTAGAGCGCTCAACCCTGGTGGTAATGAGGCTGTGCATTAATAGAAATACACAAGCACTTCTTTGTCAAAATTCATGTTTAGGTGTGGTATTAAAACTCAGTTGGTTTGTCCTGGGAGAATACAAATGAGACATAAAACAACAATATTAATAAAATAGAATCAAAAAACCCTTAGAAAGCACTCAAACCTTTGTCATCTAACTTTTACTTGTGGCCATCGAGCACCCCTTATTGATTTACATCTATTTACATTAATTTTCCTGGCACAGGCAACATGCAAGAGTTTTAAAGTGTTGTTGTTACCATAATCTTGGCAAGAGGCAGAGGCATATCTCTCCTATAGTATCTATTGTTGTTAGGTTATTATGTTTGGGTTAAGTCCGCGACACACCAAATGTACACCAGCTGACTGTGGTTTCGCCTCACGACACGTCATGGCATATAAGTTAAAAGCAGTCAGGCTATAGGTTATCATTCAGTGGTTCTCGCGACCTGAAAAATAGGTTGCAGGTCTATTCTAAAAGGGTCAGAAACCATAACACACTTTGCACGGTGAAGGATTGGATGTCAAGAATAAAGCCATGAAATTTGTGTGCAATTTTGATATTGCACTGGGTTCTCATTGGATGTGCAAAGTAAAAGCTGACTCCTGAAGCAAAAACAGTTGAGAAACACTTCTACATTAGCAGTTTGTGGTTAAGAGTGCCAGATCATGCAGAAAAATAAGAATGGAGTAAGGTTAACTGATTAACATAAGAAGTCAAAATAAGGAAGTGAAAGACTGTTGACTGAAGCAGAACTATGTGTGAATAAGCCACTGTATTGTGAACATTACATTAACATTTATGCATTTGGCAGACGGTTTTATCCATTGACTAAAAAAGCATTACATGGGACATGTATGGTTTTATCAGAATGTTTATTCCCTAGATTCAATCCCACAACTTTTTGCACTGCTAACACAATGCTCTACCCCTAAGCCATACAGCAGCACACATTGCTCAACCACTGAGTTCTTAACTAGACAATCTTCAGCAGCAAGAAGACAGGAACAAAAATGTGAGCAATAATATGGGTATGTTATCTAACCACTCCGATTCCCAGTATCTGTCATCAATGCCATGTTCTACAAATGATCTATTTATAGCTACATATGTAATACTTTGTTTACAACAACAATAAATGCCTGACAAGACAAGGGAAGATAACCAAGATTTAATTCCTTACATTTTTTCCTTACATTTATACAGCGCTTTTCTCAGTACCCTAAAAGCGCTTTACATATGAGCGGGGGAATCTCCTCAACCACAACCAATGTGCAGCATCCACCTGGATGATGCGATGGCAGCCATATTGCGCCAGAATGCCCACCACACACCAGCTTATTAGTGGAGAGGAGACAGAGTGATATAGCCAATTAGTATGAGGGATGATTAGTAGGCCAATGGGCAAGTTTGGCCAGGATGCCGGGGCACACCCCTACTCTTTTTCGAAGGACATCCTGGGATTTTTAATGACCACCGATCACCTTAACTCTTTCCCCGCCATTGACGAGATATCTCGTCAATTAAGAGAAAACGCTTCCCCGCCAATGACGAGATTTTCCGTCTTTCCGCAATACCGCTATTATCCACCAGGTGGCGCCCTTCCGCAACTTTTTAAAACCGGAAGTATTGCCCTATGGCAAGCTGCTGCATGTCCGTGTCTGTTTTAAAGATCGCTCTGAATGGGATCTCTATGAAAAGTCCGTCATAAAAATTGAATTATCTTTGCTTTTTGCTCAAAATATGGTGTTTTTGCAAAAACCTACCCATATTCAAAAGCTGATTGCAAAAGAACCACTAAAGGTAGGATGAAACGTTTTTTTTTGTTTGAAAGCAGAGGGTCTGTTCTTTCATTTGGTATATTGTATGTTTATATATTTAAAGAAGAACATTTTCTGGAAGGCATTAAACTTTGGTGATAATCATGAAAAACGCTGGCGCTGGCTGGCAACTTTTTTTAAAAACGCTGGCGGTAAAAGAGTTAATGTCCACAACACTAAGATTTATGGTTGTTGCTAACTGTAACTAGTCAATGTGCTTGTCCCTTGTGCAAAATTGCAAAAATACAACAATGTACTAACAATGGGATGTAGAAATAGACAACAAATGAAGCAATGGATGAGACCTGGCACAAAAACCTTGAATGATTTAGAGACTGGAAGGTGTGTCCATCTGAGTGAGTGTCATTTTTCCAAGTTTTTCCAAAGACACACATTATTGCTTATGTTTACTTTAAGCCTGAACTGCAAAGTAAATACAATCACTCCCGGAAGAAAAAACAGCTTTGTTGGCAAACGCAATATGACTAAGGGCGCACTCAGGGCTTTAGTGAGAGAGCGCTTTACTTCCTATTTCTTCAAAACAATTGCATCCTAATGATGAAAGCGTGCCCAAGCTCGGATCGGTAAAAGTACAGTGTGAGTGTGTGCTTCTGTGGGAGTAGGGAGGGGAAACCATCACGCTCGAGCACGGTTCGATTGGGTTATGTATAATAACAGTGCCCTTTAAGTTTGATCTCTCCTCCTTCACTTCTCAGTCAGATTTTTGTGATCTGAACATGTGACCAGCACCTCGGACTTCAATTAGAACATGAGAATACAATACAACAAATTCTAAAGTAGGCATTATGCAAAAAACCAACCACATTTGCCTAAAAGGATCATATGGCAAACATACTGCGCACACTGCCGTATTGTTGTTTCCTGTTGGTGCAACATACAGTATTTATACTGTGCACAGTATACACATTTGTGACATATGGGTCAATTTTGTTAGGATAGGACAACATTTGGTCATGATACAACTATTATATGAAATATGAAAGTCTGGAATCTACAGGGGCAAAAAAATCTAAATATTGAGAAGTTGTCAAAATGAAGTCATAAGCAAGTTTAGCCACTCTCAAAAATAAAGTTTTGTAAATAAATAAAAAGTTAATATCAATAATTTTTACCCATACAATGTATTTTTGGCTATTGCTACAAATATACCAGTACTACTTAAAATTGGCTTTGGGGTCCAGGGTCACATTTGTAACTCTGTCTGTGAAATCCAGGTTAAAGTTTCAAACATATTTTGAGATTAGGAGCATCAAAATCAGATTTTAATAGCTGATTTCACTATAATTTTGTATATAAAAAATGACTTTGGCTGGGCTTTCACAGTCATGGAATACTTCCACGCATTGAATACTTGGATGGCAGTATATTTGCCAAAAGTCCAAAGTGACCATGAATAGCAAACGGTATAAAACAGCATAAAAGCTGTGCTTCAACACTTGCCTCTTTCTCCCACTAATATTCTGCAGATCATGAGACTGTAATCAGTCTATATCCAGCCTCGCTTCCTTTGTGCTCTACGCAAGGGTGGGAGAGAGGAGACAAAAGGGGAAATCCAGAAAGTGGGTGTGTGTACGTGTGTGTTTCTGTGTTTGTTTGTGTGTGGGTATGCGTTCCCCCCTCTCCAACTTGTGTTTCTGACATTGCTTAAGACACAAAGCCACACTGTTGCTGAATGGTGCTTTAAGGACTCAAAAACACCCCCACACGGAGTTGCTCTGTTGTCATGGTTCAGCTTTAGAAATGAGGGGGATTGCGGGATAATGTACACACAGGAACCTCACCACACAATTTAGCCTGAAGACTAGGCTTTTGTTTATCTGGGTCAAGTGAACGGCTGACTGGCCAGCAATGCTGACAGTCCCATCCAGATGCTATGACGCTACAGCTGCCGTCTGGGGTGCTTAAGCCTGGAGTATAGTTAGTTTTTAACAAGTACATGCTCGGTCGAATGCACAGCCTTACATGGCACTGCAACAAATTGCAATACCTCTCCTGGCCTGTAGGGCTGTAACGATTGATAACATGTCCCGTTAAAAATGCCTGTCTGAAATCGATTCTGAATCTGTGTTTCATGCACAGCTTGTGCTTGTACTACGGCTCTGTGATCAGTAGGAAGTCCTTATCAATCTAAAATCATTATGAGTCGGAGTCGTTTATAACGTGCATATAAAAAAGCAACCGTTGTTAAACAAAATCATTAAAAAAAAATGTATTATCATGAAAATACCTGAAACAATTTGAAGAAGATTCCTATAGACATTTCCTGGAATAACGTTTGTAATGCTACTTCTTCTGTGGTCCAAAGAAAGTTTCTGCACAAGAGCGCCCCCTGGCTTTGGGATGTGCCGAGATTTCACAGTAATTGAGTAAAATTCATACATTGAAAAAACGTGTATTTGCCCGATTAATCATTACAGCCCTACTGGCCTGCATACATCGTAATCCTGTATGCGCAAGTGCGGCCGATGCGTACGAAGTACGTGCGGTTAAAAAAATCCACCGGTGCGCATACCAGTACTATTCTGATACGATATTTGCGTCACACTGGACAGCAACAGATTGTAAGCTTTTCCTTGCGTACGTGTAAAATCTGGACTATACTTTAGGTTGTAGAGCTGGGACACATAACCACCCAGCCTAAAAAAAAGTTGGTTATGTGTGACCCAAATTGGATTCCCCCAAAATCAGTAATATTGCCCATATCTGTATATAGATGACAACATTGACTTTATCAAAAAACAAGTGTTTGGCTTCTCTAGACTAAAAGTCTGCAAGTGACAAGTGAGGAGTAAAAACACATGACAAAAGTCAAAATGAAACATCGGAGTACTAAGGTTGACTCATATTTAAAGTAGACACAGCCCCTGCAGATGATGGTATCAGCTATGACTTGTTTTATAACAGTGGTTGTGCGACTTTGACATAGTGTATGGTTTGAGGAATGACTAATTCATGTCATTATCACTAATTCATGCAGAACAAAGGTTGAAGTGTTAACCACCGACCTTATTGTTCCATTATTAATGAAAAACCGTTATTGTAAAACAGGAATTTGAGTGAACCCACGAAAATGTAGATTGTTTTCTGACTTTTAGGACCACAAGGCTGAGCAGCTCTATATAATAATTGATTCAGCTAAATTAATCCAATTCAGTTTTGGTATTTAAGTATGAATTAGCTTTTACAATATTAGAACCATTACAGCTATTTTTTAACGCTTTGAAAGTGACATGATTGTCAAAAATTTACATACTCGAAATGTGACCTCTGCATTAAACCATCCCATTGAGTAGTGAACACAAACACTGCAAGTCAAGAACACACACCAAAGTAGTGCAGCTATCCATGCAGCACTCGGGGAGCAATTAGGATGCCTTGACATGAGACTAGAACCGGCAGCGACCTTACAGTTACAAGCCAAAGATTCTAACTATTATTACGCCACGACTGCCACGAATTACAGCAGTCATCACAAATATATTGTATGGATTTATACTGGATTTCCTGCCTAGCACCAGCCCTACATGATACACAAATTAAAAACTGCATCCAGTATATAGTGTGGGAGGCAACAATGCTACAATATAACTCAAAGGCAAAGCCAGATGACATTGACTATACAGATGGTAAAATGAAACTGTTATGATGTTTGAAAACAGTTTCCAGGCAACCAGTGTGTCACAAAAGGCAATCAGTGACAACATTATTTATGATACCGAGACACAGCGCGCTAAGGGGTGTGGAAGGTCACTAAATACTGTTCCCTGTTCTCTTTGAAGTCACAGATCCGCCTCAATTGTGAAACGGTGATCTGCTACTAGACACAGTTCTGCCTACTGCTTCCACGAGGAAGAAACAAATGAAAAAAGTGAAGCACAAAGATCTTGTTGTACAAGTCTTCATGAAAATTACGTGCAAACTGGAAAAACAGGCCTTCCGATGTTTAAGTCAACGGGGTCACATGCTATACTTCACTGATTTACCTTCTGTCCCATGTGGCTTCCAAAGCTTTTCCAAGTTTTGTAAAAAGGCTAAGCGTTTGTGAGTACATCTATGCCACCATGAGTGCTACACAGAAAGATGGGCAAGATAAAAAAAATATATACCTTGTAATCTACTATAAGTGTCTTTGGATAAAAGTGTCTGCCAAATGCATAAATGAATGAAATGAAAAAGATTAAACTATGACTGTTTAATACGTTTTACCCCAGTTTTCTTACCTAGAGTGGACTTGCGCAGCTGATAGGCCTCAAAGTCTTCTTGTAGGCACTGGTACCGTTTGGTAAGCTCATTTTTTTGGTGGTCTAGCCTAGGCTGGAGTTCAAGGTTTTGCTCAGCCAGAGTGCGGTTACCAGCCAATGTCAACTCCTTGTTCTGTTGTAGACCTTTAATCTGAGAATACACAACAAAGATGTTCCTTCTCAATAAATATTATACATTCTGTGAAAATATAACCTTGATATCTTTAATAATGACTGAGTAAGGTCATGTCAAAGATTAAAATCAGTGACTAAAATCTAACTCTGATTCTCCTAATCTTATAATTACATTATGAATTTTTTGCCACAGACAGGGTGGTTACTGCTGCTGATGTATAGATGGTTTCGGTGTTAACAACAAAAACAAATGGCTTTCTTGGCCCAACCTTTACTTCCGGTAGACTTCTGCAAAGAATCAATAATAACAGAGTCCCTATAGAGTAGATTATTTCTAAAAAGAGGCAAAATAGATAACAAGTAATTACCTAAGTTCAAAGGATAGCTAAAGCGTATCAAATACTACACTGAGCTAATATTACTGTGTGAAATTAATGTATTAATAATGTCCCTGAATTCTTCCCCTCACCCCCCTGGACCTGCATCCAACCCTGCCCCCTAGATATTGTGTTCTGCAGTGAGGCACTATTGGATTTCTATGTCATCCCACCTTAAGCCTTCCCCTGTACTGAATTATGACAATAACTGTAACTACTGTTTGAGAGGCAGAACTTTACTACCACTTTCGTTTACTTACGACTTCTTTGATGCAATTACGATTCGATTGAATTCAATTACTTTATCAATATTTTATATAAGCAGTTACATTTTTAATAAATTACAAAAGCAACCTAAATATATATCATGAACATTTAATTAAACTCAGGGGCGTTGCAAAAGATCTCGGGCCCTATGCATAGGCAGTCCTGATAGGCCCCCATGCCCCACCCCCATAATATATTCCAGACTTATCAAGGGCCCTATTTTCCTTTGGGGCCCTGGTAATCAGTACTGGTTTTACCCCCAGTCCGACACCCCTGACTTTGACAATGGCACGAACTCTGTACCAACTGAAACATTTACAACACCAAAGTAACAAAAAAAATTTTTTTAAATAAAGAAAAATGAAGCAAAAGTCTTTTAGTACAAAAATGTGCAATAGTGACTATCACTGAGGTAGTTGTAGAAAAAAAATTATTACATTGAAAAATAAACTAATCTGATTAATTGATCTGTCACACAACTCACCTCACTTTGGCGTGGTTAGCTTTTCCATCGAGTATAGTATCACTTCAGAGTGGGAGGGATTATAGGCGTGTCGTTATATTTACGCTGCCTACTGCTGTGACATCATACAAGTGAGAGCGTTGTTGTACATTCCCATACATTCATTTATTTCTCAGTCTGCCACAAAATTTAAATTGGCCACCACAAATAGATGTTTGCACATCGCGTTTATAACTACCTCTCTCACATGACAGTTTCTGTTCAAACACCCGACCCGTGGCGGCAGTCGACGGCGCTCCGCTGACCCTCATAGCAGAACACAGATAACAACATGTTTGCTTGAGACAGCGCAAGCTAGCAGTAAGCTAAAGCTAATATTTACATTATAGCGCTGAGGCTTCTCTCAGAACAATCAGTGACCTACAGTGTTTTCGCGTCACGTTTGATATCAGCTCGGGTCGCTTGGAACCCCAACCGAGGTGGTACGAAAAAAAGTATCGGGAACTACGTACTGCACCCAATGGAAAAGCTCCCAAAAGTAAGCTGACCCGACCCAAACTAAACTAAACCGTGGGGTACTATGCAATGGAAAAGCGCCATATCAGTCAAACAAGTGCTGCAGTGGTCTCTTTTGAGATTTTTTTCTTTAAAAAAATCAACTGATCAACACTGATCAAAGAGAGGACACTGCATTATGTAAGGAAAAAAACACACGCTCGTCTTCTGTCTCTTTTGCTGTGTTTTCACTGCAACAACTGCTCTGTTTCTGTAACGCATTCACTTGCTGACACTAGCGGACAAAAATAAATGAAAAAGCACACTTTGGCAGAAATGCGTAGATGGACATATGTCAAGGTATGAGGACATGGAGTGTGTCAAAATAAAGGTAACACTGTAAAAAATTTGTTGTAATAATTATGCAGCTGGTTGCCAGTAACCTACTGTAGAAGATAAAGACTGAAAATGCTTCATGTTCATTTAACTTTGAACAAGCTGTTGCCAGTAATACTGTAATTTCTACGGTAATTTTTACAGTGTTCCTCATATCGATATATTATGTGTGGCATCGATGCATCGTATTGTTAGAAATATAATAGATGTGTCTGTCGATCCATAATGATGTATTTTTATACACCTGTTAGTCACACATATGTGTCACATATAAAAGTTTCTTCAGAAATAAAATCACATCCAACCACCTCACAAATGAACAGGTTAAATACTTGCTGCCAATGACTCATTAACCTGTGATTTCCATGAGGGACATTAAACCGCAATAACTGGTAGCCTCCTCCCATTCCAATTCTCCTTAATACACCAAACCCTTGCTTAGTGACATGTAAATCATTTTGTTTCACTGATTACATAAGGCTGTTCCCTTGCAGTCTGATTTAGTATGGCTCTAGCACAAAACACAAAAAAGCATTTTAATAGACCTATGTCTGAGTCTGTGCTAATAATATACCCTTTCATTTATATGGTAATGTAATACAGTAGCAGATGTTACTGTATTTGGCTTGTGAAACAACATACCAGCAATAACTTTTTCAGTTACTCTCTAGCTCAAGCCAATTTTTTTTTCAGACCACTTAGGTATAAGTGTGATGTTTATTAAAACAAGGGATGCAGAACATCAATTTTAAGACTAACCAAGTCATTAATCAGCCTGTTAAATTAGATATTGTAAGGTATTGTTAATAAAAAAGTTTATAGCACATCAGATTTTAAACAAGTTACATTTTAAAAGTTGCAAAACCAATGTTGCCAAATCAAACATGCACAAATAACACAGGCGGAATCAAGGTCAACCATCAATCAATGAATTTGGAGGTTAAATCAACTCAAAGCTGTGAACACATTCAAATAACTAATCGATTGATCTGCAAACACAACTGAGCAAACCCCAAACGTAAACAGCGATACTGTAGTGATACTGTGAAAATGGACTCAAATATGTAAACACATTTTGTTTTCACCCCAGCAATTATAACTGTCATGAATGTCAAAAACCAGATGTAGATGTCACACTGCTCCAAATTCGTACCACATTTAAGTTCTGCTGGCATCATATCATCAACAGTAAATTTGTTTGTTGACATTAACTAAACTGGGAAGTTTGTATGCTGTAACAAGGCAGCAAACACTTCATAATATACACTGTACATTAAAAAGAACTTAATATAATATTTGAAAAAGCCAAAAATAATATATCAATCTTTAAGCAAATCAGTGCTAGATGTTACAAACATTGTGTTGTATGTTAAAGCTTTTATTTTTAAGGTAGGCCTATTTAATACATGACGTTTCTATTATGACAAGGCAGTTTTAGTAAAGAACACGTGATTAATAAAAATAAATTACGTATGACAGTTTCATATTTAACGTACACAACTCCAGTTAGAAATATGTTGGTAACGTTATGTCAAAAATGTACTGTTAACGAAAATTACGAGAAAATGACCGAGAAATGACTACAAAAAGTCGATTAAACATATAACAGGAAATGTATACGTACGTACATACAGAGCTCAGCATGTCTATGTTATATGTCTGTGACAAGGCCACTTTGTTTCACAGAAAAACAGTGTAGTGAATGGCACAATACACAGTCAGCGACTTGAAAAACAAACTCGACTGGATTCACGAGAATTCAGATGTTAGTAGTTCTCAGTGAAAACTAATGACACGATAACATTGAAACAAACAACTTGAAGAAGTAAAAATAAACACGGCCCGCGAGGCAGACCCTCTGAATAAAGTGGTGCAGTTTTGACACGGTAACTTTCGCGACGCTGTGTACGAGGAAAATAAACTCACCTCCTCCATGTCGTTTATAATTTGATTGAGCTTCTCGTCATCTTCGAGGAGTTCGTTCAACTGCACTAAGGAGTAAGAGCTCAACTTGCTCGCAAAGCCTGCCATGTCTGGCACAGCAGCGAATTTCACACTCCGCACTCTGGACCACTTTCTCTAGTCAGTTGGAGTCGGAATGGGCTAAAGGTTTTAGGTGTGTTCGACTTCATGCGTTGTTGCGCAGACCCATCGGCGTCCAACGTCAAAGTACCGCGAGAGCGATTCATAAACCTGGCTTTCGAATCCCTCTCGCGTTACGTTGATGCCATACGTCAATCGGTCTGCGCAGCGCCGAATGAAGACTGATCCCAGCCGGAAGACAGCAGGAGGAGCTGCGTGACGTCAGCTGCTATCTTCAGTTAATGATAAATTCTCGGAAATTGTTTAATAAAAACTGGTTCCTTTGATGTGCTTTTTTATTTTCAGAATGATAATATGGATAGAACGACATATTAAACTACTATGTACTGTGTCACCTTTAATTGATTCGGTAAGTTTTTCAGTGAAGACCAACACATTCTGTTTTTACTTGAGAGACGAAAGAAAACTGAATTTTAAATTCAATTAATTTTGTTTCTTTAATTAGGCTTAATAACAGAATAAGTTATTTGGACAGTTACATTTGCAAACAAATGTACAGTACTTCAAGTATATCAAGTGCTTTATTCAAGAACTGTAATATCCCAGTCTAGTAAACATATTCTTTGACAAGCACACTATGTAAGTTTCCAAACACACAGTATAAAATATCAGTTTACAGTTAAAGCCTCCAAATAAAAAAATAAATAAAACATTTATCAACCTCCTCTAATATCGTGCTTCATATTCTTTGTCACTGCAGTCATCTTCACTTTCCTTATCCACTTCTTTTAGTGCCCGTGGTGCAGGTGGGGGTGGATTGAGATCCTCTACCTCCATTTCAGCCCCCATAATCTGTCTATGAACAAGCTTGCAGTAGAGGCCTCCTTTGGCCATGAGTTCGGCATGAGGGCCCTGCTCCACCACAGTACCTTTGTCAATCACTAGGATGTTGTCCGCTCTCTCTACTGTGCTCAACCTGTGGGCTATCACTAAAACCGTGTGCTCACGCATCAAGTTATTCAAAGCTTGCTGAACCTGAAACAAAGCACAAATTAAAGTTTTAATAGTGAAACGTACAATGCAATATATACTAGTCAACATTTGAAGTGGATCAAAAACGTTCATCAAAGTTGTCCTAAGACATGAAAGGGTATTGGGTATTGGTTTTAGGACAACTTTTAGGAAAGGTTTTGATCCACTTCAAATGTTGACTAGTGTATATTTCAAGGGCACACTTAAAGGGTAGCCTGACTATAAACATATGTATCATTAACATGTTTACACTGGGATTGGCTATATTAATGTAAAAAGTAAAAAAAACAAAACAGTACAGATGTCATAGTTTTATAAACTGTTCTCATTTGGAGGCTGCCATTTTGTTTACATCACAGTATATGACAACAAAAGGTCAAAATTATGTGAAATAGAAGATGAGAGTTATAAATGCACACAGACAATAGGTGGCGCTATGTGGTCTTTAAACCTGTATGCCATTAAAAATTCAAAAACATCAACATCTTCTGTCCAGCCCTTTCAATGTGAAGCGGAGAGTAAAATAAATAATTATGAATACAGGAAACGCAAATAAAGATGATCAAAATAAAGACGATCTGACAGGTAAAAAGGTTGGGAGTGAAACTTTAAAAATGTATCTAGTAGAAACCACACTATTTACTGTAGTAGTATTTCGACTACATTTACATCCATTACATGTAATCGACCCAGAATGCACTATGAGCTAAACATAATGGCGGCCTTCACAACCTAAAATTAGTTTTATATGTTGGGATTGTTTAAACTAAGTAATGAAAAATTTTAATATATTTTTATCAATGTATTTTAGTAGTAGAAGACAAACATAATGTAATAAAGCATACAAGTATTCATAGTTGAGGTACCCTTTAATTAGAATAATAAGTATTTAAAAAAGGTAAGTAGTAACGCAAGGTCCCTATAAGTTCAAAAATATCATTAAAAGTACAATTAAAGCAGAAACTCAAACAAAGTTTATCAAATGTGAATGTTTTTGCTGTCTAAAATCAATAATTTCTAGCTAGTGTGTGCCTTAGAGCTAATATTTACTGTTATATTAATGCTTCTTATGTATATCTTACTATGTATTCGCTTTCTGAATCAAGAGCACTGGTGGCTTCATCCAGAATGAGAATGCGAGGGTTTCTGATGAGTGCTCGAGCAACAGCAACTCTCTGCTTTTGGCCTCCAGACAGCTGAGTGCCTTTCTCCCCAACCCCTGTAACAGAGACAAGATACATGTAAAAGCAGAACATAGGAGAATTTAAATGAGAAAAATTATATAATATATACTATATTACATATAAAATATAATTTTATGTTAAAGTAATTATATTGTATCTTTATCAATCCATCATATGAATATCAAATAGAGGAAAAGATGTTATGCAAAGTTAATATAATAGAGATACTAAGCAATCAAACAAATACTGCAAAATATCATTGTGTTGTACAGTTAACACCTGCTGAAAAATTAACTAACCAGTGTCATAGCCGTTTGAGAGGCCAATTATGAAGTCATGCGCATTGGCATTAATGGCAGATCTGATGACGCATTCCAGGGAAGCTTCTGGCAAACCATAGGAGATGTTCATCTGAACAGTGCGGGCAAACAAAACAGGTTCCTGACCCACTAATGCAACCTAAAACAAAACAAAACAAACACAACCACGATTACATAGAAGATTACATACGGTACATACAGCCACTACTGCCCTCTTACGGTCATACAATTTACTACAAACTGTATGAAGCAAAAGAACACTGTACAAGTGAAAAAAAGTTACAGACAATATCAGAGATTAACTGAGATGAGATCACACCTTAGAGTGATAATATTTGTGCTGGTAGGTGTTAGCAGGTCGGCCATCCACCAGCACCTGGCCCTGCTGAGGGGCATAGAAGTTCTCCAGCAAACACACACATGAGCTCTTGCCACCACCAGAGGGCCCTACCAGTGCAGTTATTTGCCCTGGACGAAGACTGAAGGACACATTCTGGAAACAAAATGTGGGTTTAGCTACATTCTTACAATTTTTTATCAAAAAATATATAAAACATTACCTTCAATATTTCCATATCTGGTCGTGTTGGATAGGCAAATGTCACATTTTTAAATTCCACCTGCCCTTCAAATGTCTCAGGCGCTTCTTGGCCATCAAGAGAATGATCAGGTTTCCTGTCAATATATTCAAAGACTTTCTCTGCAGCACCAACACCCTGCATCAGACCCGTGTACACTGATGATATATTCTGCAAGATAAGACCAGCGAGTCTCTTGAGATTCATCATTTTAAGAGTCACACTATGACACACAAATGCACATTAAAGCAAAAGCAACAAACCTCCAGGGCCTCTCCGAGCTCCAGCTCATAAATGATAAAGGAAATAAGGGTCCCTCCAGTCATTTGATTTGTCACTACCAGGTGACCTCCGTAAAAAAGGATTGTTATTTGTAAGCCCAACTCAGTGATCTGAAGAAAGATAGAAATTTGAAAAGAAGTGAAAGCAGGTGTTAAAAGATCGGCACAGGTACATCAGATGCCCCAGAAATTTTAACAGAATGACATTGTAACTAAAGGTTGTGTGAGGATGCATACATAGCTGGACCACATGAAGCAGGCGTAGGCAACAGCTTGCTTTTTGTTAAGGCTGAACATCTCCTGCAGCCTGCTGTAGTATGAGTCGCACTCTTGATCTTCATTTGCAAAACTACGCACTGTCCTCATGGCTGATATCGTCTCTTCTGCCACTTTATTTGCCTGAGCCAGTGCTGTCTGAACTTCTTTGGTTAGTTTCTATTGAACATCAAAATTGTTATTGTATAGTATCTTTTGTAAAAGTAAGTACATTAAAAAAAACATTGTGATCCTGAAAGTATTCCCATTTTTTTTTACAAAATGTAACTGTAAGCTGATTAGTATGTCTTTTCCGTTACTGTAACGGATTTTGTATCCTGATTACATAATCCTGTTACATGTAATCCGTTCCTCCCCAACCCTAATTATTGTCTGCTTTGTGATGTGGGATTACTTGCCTTGTAATATTCTCCGTAAAGCTTAGAGACGACACCGATGTATGGGAAGCCCAAGATGGTGACTAGAGACAACTTCCAGGACATCCCAAACATGAATATGAACATGCCCAGGGCCTTCACGAAGCTCCGCAGGAACAGGTTCACATTTTGTGAGATGAGATCGCTCACCTGAGTAGTGTCTGATGTAAGTCTAGAGGTAATATCACCTGTAAAGCAAGACAGAGAGACGTCATGAATCATTTATATCTTCTGCCCTGCATGTCTGCTTTTGTGATACAGTAATGTTAAAAAGAACAGTGTTTGTATTATTTGTATGAAAATGCCATATAAATGGTATAATGTAAGGAATTATATACAGTAGCATGACATGTTTCATGTTAATTATAATTGATAAAAAAATAAATATTACCCGTATGATTGGCATCAAAGAAACCAATATCTTGGTGCAGTAGTGATCTGAAAAGAAGGTTTCGCAGGCGAATGTTCAACCGGGCAAATGTTAAAGAGAAGACTCCTCCACGAAACCCACTAGCTATGGAGCTACAAAAAGTGAGTAAAGGTTAAAAGGCCCAATCAGAGGATGACCTTTAATATACATAAAATAAAATAAACATGAGAGTGAACACCACAATTCCATTTGCAAAATCACAATGCAGTTTTAGCGCAAAGGTTTATTTAGTTTTGTTTTCAGAATGTAATATCACATTGACACTTAAGAGTCTTGTAAAATCTTGAGACCAATGCTTTTAAGAACCCAAAATTGCCTCACCTGATCAAAGCCAACACAGTGAGAGTAACTATTGGTTTGGTAAAACTATCCATGCTTTTATGGATAACTATGCCATCTATTGCGCTCCCTGTGTAAAACGGTATAAATGATTCACCTGTGGGGTAGATGACATTAAAAGCATTAAAAGAATATTAATGAAAAGATGCAAGAACAATATGTTAAACAATCTTATGGTGTAATTGCAGTACATACTATATGGTATATTGGGATATATCATCCTGAAGGTGTAATAAGACCAACCACAGGATACACAAGACATACTGCACAACACTGAAGTGATGTGCAATCTAACAGTACTCAGACCGTTAGGTGTTGAAATCCCAAGTTCTCTTGTTAATATCATTTAATGGTTTTATAGTATCATTTGACTTGAAAATAAAGACTGTAGCTTGGTGTGCTGATAATATAAAACAGTTTCATTTGATTTAACATCTACCTTTAATCATCTAACATCCTAAAAATCCAGGGCCCAATTTTGAAAATGAGGTCCATAATACACTAAAAAACTTGAAAATAATGGCTAGGCAACACTATTGAAATATAAAGGTACACTGTAAAAATAATGCAACATTTTTGTCAAATTAACATATATTTTATGCTACTTTAATAAAAAAAAATTAATAAAGTTATGTCAGCTATTCAAAATAGAACGCTGAATTAACTTGCAAAACCAAGTTGTTTAAACCTTTCTGCATTTTTTTTATACTGTAATAGATTAGTTATACCTATAATAGTTATGAACTTACATATTCAGGTCATTTATGATAACATTTAGGTCATATCATTGAAAAAAGACATTTGGAAAAAACTTACACACAGCAGAGAGGAGAAGACAGAAAAAAGCAACGGACAGCAATGCAGAGTCCTTCTTACAGTACGACAACAGACGGCCAATAGTGGCCCCTGAATGGGACTCTTCATTTTGTGCCTTCTTGCTCTTCTCGCTGTACTCATCTTCTGTGTCAACACTATCCATTAATCTCTCCGTCTCCTCGCCATCATTCCTATCAGATGCAACACTTGTAGCCCGAGCCAGCTGATTCCATAAGACCATGGTGCCTATTGCTGATAAACAAGTCCACGAGAACAAACTCTGGAACCATGGATCATACATTAGATTGCCCTCCTCAGAAAGAATCAACATCTTGGCCACAGCATAAGTCATATTGGTAAGGCAGACAAGAGAAACCAGCGTGCCCAGGTTTGATACTCTTCGCGGGCCATCACTCCTGTTAAAGAACAAACCTATACAGGCACCAAAAATAAGACTGGCCCGTATGAGAACCGTTGCCCACAGGTCCAGTGTAGAGCTGTGTATATCAAAGTCTTCTAATTCATCTGCAAATATATCAAGGTCTGATCCATGGACATACAAGACTGTGGAGACCACAATGTCCACAAGAGTGAAAACCAGGTTGCAACTTATAATCACTGCAACCCTCATCTTCCAACACGGGTTGAAAAGTTCAATGAAGCTACCGTAAAAACTTGCTCTACTATGCAAATGTTACAAAATTCAGACTAAGTACATATCAAGCATTAATTACATATATGAAAGATAAACAATTGAACACCTTTAAAACTTCTATGCGTTACTAGCTTATGTATAAGTGGCTTCTATATGGTTATCACTATAATGATATGGCAGAATGAAACCTGCCTGTCAAATATGGAGAAAATGTCTAAATAAAAGAAGGAATATGTCAACATGCTGCCTATTTCACGTTGATCCGATGGACTGCGTAACCTTAAACCCGGCACTCCTGGAAAATAAAACGCAATTTTTCCTATAGCCTATATCTATTTTTAAAACGCAGTAATCGCCTCATTGTTTAATCAGCTTATTTCCTTCCAAAACATCCCAAGCCCGAAAGCAAAAACTCAGTCAAAGTGTTTCATATCTCCCATCCAACATTCACTGACTTTATGCTCTACCGCCACGCAATGACAGGATTCAGGAAGAAAAACAAATACAGTACCGAAGCCCCGCCTTCGTCAGAACCGACCAATCAGACAACGCTCTGTTCACGTTGGTAAAATATAAACATTAATTTTGAGGATAACGCGTGTGGACGTACAGTCTGCTTATAGGTGTTTCTTTTTTATTTAATTCGTTTAAATAATCGATACGTTTGGGCAATATTTTGTACTTTAGTTGTAAGTTATGTTACCAAATGCATGAATAAATGAATAAGCTAGCACATTTGTGAAAGATAGGTTTCAACACCTACTTCAACACATGTAACGACTTGTGGGCAGGTTGTCAAAATGATGTAACAAGTTGTAATAAGATGAGGTCATTCTTATCGTAAAGTCATTTGCAATCCATGGCCGCATTCTTGCACTTAGCACAAACTTTACAAGGCAAACGGGAAGTTGCACATAGTTTTGCAATAACGTGCGCCCTTGACCTGAGCAGTATGAGTTATTTATTATCAAATAAATCTAGCTAAATCTTAGTCATTTGCTTAGAGTTGAAAAACGTGTTGCATATTGCTACATTATGTCTTTGAAATACTATATTTCCAAGTTCCAGTTTCACTAGGAACTGATTTTAGTTCAGGCCCAGCTGTGTGGGCATAAAGTGACCAATGCCCACTTTTGGACCACTTCATAGTCCTGGAGTCTGTACATGTAGTGAACCCAGCAGTACTTTCTAATACTCGCCAAATCAGCGCACATCTGTTATATTCAAAGCTATTCTTCTTGTCTTCAGCTACATTCTGGACTGTGAGACTGTCTCTACTGGAAAAGACAAATAGGCGCAGTTTATGGTACTCATTGAGTTTTATAGTAGAAAAATCTGATACTTAAAAAAAAAGTAGGGGGGAACTGCCAACTGTGTGCTTACCATCATATTTCAAAGTAACTTCTTTTGTGTGTTCAAGATGTAAAAAACTCATACAGGTTTAGAACAACACGAGCGTGAGTAAATGATGACATAATTAGATTTCTGGGTGAAGGATCCCTTTAACTTTTGGTTAAAAAAAACTTTGTTCAAACTACTATGTGCTGTTGATTCAGTTTATTTATTTAGTGAAGACCAACACATTCTGTTTTTTATTTAAGAGACAGAAGATAATGGAAAAAAGTAGTTTTAGTTTCATTTTGTTGCTTTAATTGGGCTTAACAACAAAATAAGTTATTTGGACAGTTACATTTACAAACAAATGTACAGTACTTCAAGTATATCATATGCTTATTGCCTAAAGCTTTATTTAAAAACTGTAATACCCCAGTCTAGTGACAAGCACACTATGTAATTGTCCAAACACACAGTATAAAATCAGTTTACAGTTAAAGCCTCCAAGTAAAAAATAAATAAAGAATTTATCAACCTCCTCTTAATACCGTGCTTCAAACTCTTTGTCACTGCAGTCATCTTCACTTTCCTTATCCACTTCTTTTAGTGCCCGTGGTGCAGGTGGGGGTGGATTGAGATCCTCTACCGCCATTTCAGCCCCCATAATCTGTCTATGAACAAGCTTGCAGTAGAGGCCTCCTTTGGCCATGAGTTCGGCATGAGGGCCCTGCTCCACCACAGTACCTTTGTCAATCACTAGGATGTTGTCCGCTTTCTCTACTGTGCTCAACCGGTGGGCTATCACTAAAACCGTGTGCTCACGCATCAAGTTATTCAAAGCTTGCTGAACCTGAAACAAAGCACAAATTAAAGTTTCAATTATTGTCATATGTACAACTTCACAGCAAACACTAGTACTTGTTGCCAATGCAATATATATATTTTAAGGTCACACTTAAAGGGTACCCTGACTATAAACACATGGCTTAACAGATAACACTGGAAGTGGCTATATGAATGTAAAATTTAAAAAAGTAAAAATGTCATAGTTTTATAAACTTAAAAAAATCGAAGGACGCCATTTTCTTTACATCACAATACATGGTGTCAAAAGGTTGCAATCAAAACGCGTTCTACTAATGCTACAGCAGTTGGCCTCCAAAGCACATTCTATTAATATTTATTTATTACATATTTATATTTTTATTGTAGCTTGGCTTCTTTATGCTTGTTAACATTTTAAACAATGATAAAACATATGAACAAGTAAAATTAAATTAAATCAACAAGTAAAACAAAGTTTTCAGTAGACTATATCAAAAAAGTAGCCATCCAGATTGTTTTATCCATTGTGAAAGTCATTGCTAACAAAAAGGTTAGCACCCCTGCGCTACATCAAGGTCAACATGGTAAACAAACAAGGCTTCAATCAGTAAATTGTAAAATGATGTGAAACAGAAGATGAGAGTTATAAAAGCAAGCAGACAGTAGGTGGTGGTATATGTTCTTGACACCTGCCATTAAAAATACAAGAACATCAACATCTTCTGTCCAGCCCTTTCAATGTGAACAGTAACATAAATGATGAACAATACAGAAACCATACAAATAAAAGATGATCAAAAGTTAAGAATGAACGATCTAAAAAAAGATCTGGCGGCCTCCACAGCTTAAAATGAGTATTGCATGTTGGTATTTTCTGAAGTAATGAAAATTTTGAATCAATGAAAAAATCAATGTATTTTTGTAATAAAAGGATAACATAAATTTATAAAGCAAGAGCTAATATTCATTGTTATACCAAATGCTTCTTATTCTACATTATATGAATGCTACATGCATAACTTACTATGTATTCGCTTTCTGAATCAAGAGCACTGGTGGCTTCATCCAAAATGAGAATGCGAGGGTTTCTGATGAGTGCTCGAGCAACAGCAACTCTCTGCTTTTGGCCTCCAGACAGCTGAGTGCCTTTATCCCCGACCTCTGTAATAGAGACATATAAAAGCAGAACATAGGAGAATTTAAATCAGAAAAATTAGATAATATATCAGGGTTTATACAGAAATCCTTAAGTTAAATTTACTACTTTTTACTACCTTTTTTACTACCTTCAGAATATTTTTTTAAACCATCACGACACTGAATTGCAAGTGTTAATCAGCGACCTTTCTATTATTTACACAGATTTTGACATATATAACATACAAAAAAGAATTAAAGTGAAAAAATTCTTCTGACTGAAATATTTTTCAGGCCAAGTCATATTCCTTTACCTAACACTTTATGTAGGCGAGACCGATAGCATTTTAAGGGGAGATTTTTTTGCCATAAATTCCATATTGAAGTCTCATGTGGCATATAGGTAGCTGTAGTTTGCAGGGCATTTCAGATTAAGGCGAAACAGCTAAATAACTCACTATATAAAAAGAAAACATGAATATCACCACCTTTAATGATTGTTTTATTAATTATTTATTCATTGTAAATGTATTTATTTTAGCATTTACTAATAATTTTTTAATCAAAGTTGAAACTGTTAACATTAGTGAATGCACCATGAACCACCGTCAATTACTGTAATGACATAAACAAGAATTAATTAATGCTTATATACTCTATATTTTTCATTGTTTGTTTGTTATATAATGCATTTACTAATGTAAACAAATACAACTTTTTAATATCATATTATTCAGTAAACATAAACAAATAATCCAGGGTCTGTTCTGTTCACACAACAGTTTACAGTCACAGCTCTAATACAGTAACGTTATGTATGAATATAAACCCTGAACGAGTAACTCGAGTCAAACTCGTGTAGAATTCGCACAGGATGTCTGTAACCATAGTGAATGTTGTTAATTGAATGACTGCACATTTCTCAACAAAATATTATGTTACAATAGAGGCGGCGCTGATCTGCTAGTTTATGCGCAATGTTTCTGCTGTTTACTTTCTCCTAAGACCTAAATGGTCGTGTTTATATGAGGATATTTGCAAAGACGGGATTTTTGAGGCATATGTGTTATTTAAGGCCAATAAAGCGGCAAAAATACGTACAACACATGCTCAATGAGAATCGAATGCGCGGCTTGCATGCTCTTCTGACACAGAAACTGCGGACGCCTTGTTGTTTGTGTTTGAATGGCTTAAAATCACCTGTTTTTAAACTGCTGTGCTTAAATATATGTACAAATGTTACGTTTTTGTGACCACACGCAAATGCAACTGCAAGAACCGACAGGTGGATGACATCAAAGTCCCGCGAGAGCATTTCGGAAGCAGTCTCCTCTTATGATTCCTCGTCAATCGCTCTCACAGGATTTGGATGTCATCTGCCTCTTGGTTCTTGTGGATCCACATGAAGTTTACCCACGAGTTAAACAAACCCGTTGTACCAGCCACTGGCTATATCAGCATAGCATGTAAAAGCGTGCCGCGGATGATCAGTAACGTGAGAAATCATTTACCCCCAAAATACAGGACCCCTTACGTTAGTCATACTTAACTGTGCAAAGACACGCAATTACCTGTTTGGTTTTCTTATCCCACGAACTGAAAGGCTTGCCAATCTTCATTATTTCGCTAAGCCAAGTCAATCGTCTTTTACACCTTTATCGATCTTCAAAACATCGGAGCCTTCCTGCATTATAAGTTTGACCATGCTAGCTGAAAAAGTTTTACCTCAGCTTAACGTGATACAGTCAGAAAACCCGGAGTGGATCCGGTCCGTAGTGATTACAGAACGCTTACAGCGGAGAGAGGAACGTGATTTGGCTCCACTTCAGGCTTTGATCACATCCCAGAGATGAAAGATCTTTGATTATTTGCCCAGATATGCAGGTGATTTGAACTAATTTCCAGGCATCATAACATTACAAAATGCAATCGAAAATTTACTACCTCGTCAGATGACGCTTACTACTTTTTACTGGCCTTAATTTGGCATAATTTAATTTACTACCTTTTACTACTTTTTACAACCCCGCGGAAACCCTGTATATACTGTATAGCAAAAAGTTAATGGAGACACTAAGAAATTTACAAACACTGCAATATATCACTGTGTTATCACTGTGTTGTACAGTTAACATCTGCTGAAAAATTAACTAACCAGTGTCATAGCCTTTTGGGAGGCCAGTTATGAAGTCATGCACATTGGCATTAATGGCAGATCTGATCACAGCCTCCATGGAAGCTTCAGGCAAACCATAGGAGATGTTCATCTGAACAGTGCGGCCAAACAAAACAGGTTCCTGACCCACTAGTGCAACCTAAAACAAAACAAAACAAATACTAATGCAACCTAAAACAAAACAAAACAAAACAAACACAAGCACAATTACATAGAAGATTACATACGGTACATACAGCCACTCCTGCCCTCTTAAGGTCATACAATTTACTACAAACTGTATGAAGCAAAAGAACACTTTACAGGTGAAAAAAGTTACAGACAATATCAGAGATTAATTGAGATGAGAAAATCACACCTTAGAGTGATAATATTTGTGCTGGTAGGTGTTAGCAGGTCGGCCATCCACCAGCACCTGGCCCTGCTGAGGGGCATAGAAGTTCTCTAGCAAACACACACATGAGCTCTTGCCACCACCAGAGGGCCCTACCAGTGCAGTTATTTGCCCTGGACGAAGACTGAAGGACACATTCTGGAAACAAAATGTGGGTTTAGCTACATTCTTACAATTTTTTTTTGTCATAAAATATAAAAAACATTACCTTCAATATTTCCATCTCTGGTCGTGTTGGATAGGCAAATGTCACATTTTTAAATTCCACCTGCCCTTCAAATGTCTCAGGCGCTTCTTGGCCATCAAGAGAATGATCAGGTTTCCTGTCAATATATTCAAACACTTTCTCTGCAGCACCAACACCCTGCATCAGACCCGTGTACACTGATGATATATTCTGCAAGATAAGACCGAGCGAGTCTCTTGAGAGTCATCATTTTAGGAGTCACACTATGACACACAAATGCACATTAAAGCAAAACCAAACAAACCTCCAGGGCCTCTCCGAGCTCCAGCTCATAAATGATAAAGGAAATAAGGGTCCCTCCAGTCATTTGATTGGTCACTACCAGGTGACCTCCGTAAAAAAGAATTGTTATATATAAGCCGAACTCAGTGATCTGAAAACAGATGGACATTTGAAAAGAAGAAAAAGCTCGCGTTAAGAGAGATCGGCAAATGTACATCAGATGCCTCAATAATTTCAACAGAAAGAAATGGTTAGCAAAAAGAATGATATTGTATAACTGAATGTTGTGTGAGGATACCTACATAGCTGGACCACATAAAGCAGGTGTAGGCAAGCGCTTGCTTTTTGTTAAGGCTGAACATCTCCTGCAGCTTGCTGTGATACAAGTCGCACTCTTCATCTTCATTTGCAAAACTTCGCACTGTCCTCATGCCTGATATCGTCTCTTCTGCCACTTTATTTGCCTGAGCCAGTGCTGTCTGAACTTCTTTGCTGAGTTTCTATAAAATGTCAGTAATGCATAATTTTATTGGAATCTTCTAATATTTTGAGGTACAGAATTTAAGCTGTAAATTGTAGTCATCAGAATTAAAACAAAAAGGGTCTTAAATATTTCAGTTTGTGTAAAGGAATCTTGCATTCAAAGGTTTGCTTTTTTTGCTTTTTTAATTAATCTACGTGTGTGTGTGTGTGTGTGTGTGTGTGTGTGTGTGTGTGTATAAATGTACATATATTTACTATATAGACAGGTATGCGTTTAAGATGATTTTTGTTTCATTCTGTCATCTACAGACAACATTCCTTATAAAAAATAATGGGTCTCATTCACTAAGCATGCACGAATTTAGGCGTGAAATGTGTGTAGTGACGTTCAAAACATGATTCAAACAAAATTTTTCCTATCAAAATTTCTTCGAAATGTATGAAAATATTCATGAACAACTATACATGGATTACAGATGAAACATTTCCGTTCTGTGGGAATCTACAGCACTACTTGCCTTGTAATATTCTCCATAAAGCTTAGAGACGACACCGATGTATGGGAAGCCAAACATGGTGACAAGGGACAACTTCCAGGACATCCCAAACATGAATATGAACATGCCCAGTGCCTTCACAACGTTACGCAGGAAAATGTTCACATTCTGTGCGATGAGATCGCTCACCTGAGTAGTGTCTGATGTAAGTCTAGAGGTAATATCACCTGTAAAGCAAGACAGAGAGACGTGAATCATTTATATCTTCTGCCCTGCATGTCTACTTTTGTGAAACAGTAATGTTAAAAAGAACAGTGTTTGTATTATTTGTATGAAAATGCCATGGTATAATGTAAGGAATTATATACAGTAGCATGACATGTTTCATGTTAATTATAATTGATAAAAAAATTAATATTACCTGTATGATTGGCATCAAAGAAACCAATATCTTGGTGCAGTAGTGATCTGAAAAGAAGGTTTCGCAGGCGAATGTTCAACCGGGCAAATGTTAAAGAGAAGACTCCTCCACGAAACCCACTAGCTATGGAGCTAATAAAGTGAGAAAAGGTTCATAGGGACAAACAGATGATAACATTTAACATTGATCAGAATGTAAACATAAAATAAAATAAACATGACAGTGAACACCACAATCCCATTTGCAAAATCACATTGCAGATTTAGCGCAATATTTATTCGTGTTTTTTAGAATATAATATCACATTTTTACGAGTCTTTGTTGTTTGTCATTAAAAATAGAATTGAGGTAGTGCTTGGTTTAGGGCAGTGATGCCTAGTCCCACTTTTGACAACCCATCTTCCTTAAGAGTTTAGACCAGTGGTCTGCAACATGGTGCCCACTGGCACCAGGTTGCCCGCAAGGAGTCTGTGAGTTGCACATCAAAGCACATTCTATTAATAGTCTCAATTTGAATATTTATTAATTACATATTTTTATATGCTTTTTTTTCATGTTTGTTAATATTTTAAAAAATGATAAAACACAAAAATTAAATCAAGACAAGTAAAGCAAAAGTTTTAAGTAGACTATCAAAAAAGGAGCCCTCCAGGTTGTTTTATCCGTTGTGGTAGCCCTTGCTCACAAAAAGGTTGGAGACCCCTGGTTTAGACCAACTTTTAATCAAACACCAGAGGATCAAACACGGCAACACCACAAGTGGTTTGGCACACTTTTACATCACTTAAAACATTTGACATGGAGCTTCTGACTTAAAGCAATCAATGTGACATTGCAAATGGACAAGTCTTATAAATCCAAGAATGCCTCACCTGATCAAAGCAAACCCAGCGAGAAGAACTATTGGTTTGGTAAAACTATCAATGCTTTTATGAATAACCATACCATCTATTGCTTTCCCTGTGTAATATGGTATAAATGCTTCACCTGTGGGGCAGATAACATTAAAAGCAATAAAAAGATAAGCAATAGAAAAGTACATACTGTACAGTACAGTATATATGTGGTGCTATATACCAGGTGTGAAAAATACTGGAACAACCACAGGATACACAAAACCCAAGTTTAAATCCCAAGCTTGTTGTGCAGCACAATATAAGTTTTACACACATTAAAACATTACCAATGGAGCGAAAAATGTAAGAATTCTACAATCTACAACAGTAAGTTTCTTTCATTGAAAGTTTGATGATTAACTTAAATGTTTAACATATATCTATAGGCATCTTACATTATAAAAATACAGGGCACACTCTTAAAAAATGAGGTCCATAATACAAGAAAAATGGTTGGGCAATTATTAGCATTTTAACTATGCAACAATATTGAAAGATAAAGGTAATAGATTAGTTACACTTTGCATAATTATGCACTTTTACATGTTCAGGTCATTTTAATAATATTTAGGTCATATTATTGAAAAAAGACATTTGGGGGAAAACTTACACACAGCAGAGAGGAGAAGACAGAAAAAAGCAACGGTCAGCAATGCAGAGTCCTTCTTACAGTACGACAACAGACGGCCAATAGTGGCCCCTGAATGGAACTCTTCATTTTTTGTCTTCTTGCTCTTCTCGCTGTACTCATCTTCTGTGTCAACACCATCCATCAATCTCTCCCTCTCCTCGCTATCATTCCTGTCAGATGCAACACTTGTAGCCTGAGCCAGCTGATTCCATAAGACCATGGTGCCTATTGCTGACAAACAAGTCCAGGAGAACAAACTCAGGAACCATGGATCGTACATTAGATTGCCCTCCTCAGAAAGAATCAACATCTTGGCCACAGCATAAACTATATTGGTAAGGCAGACAAGAGCAACTGGTGTGCCCAGGTTTGATACTCTTATCAGGCCATCACTCCTGTTGAAGAACAAACCTATACAAGCACCACAAAGAAGACTGGCCCGTATGAGAACCGTTGCCCACAGGTCCAGTGTAAAGCGGTGTATATCAAAGTCTTCTAATTCATCTGCAAATATATCAAGGTCTGATCCATGGACATACAAGACTGTGGAGACCACAATGTCCACAAGAGTGAAAAACAGGTTGCAACTTACAATCACTGCAACCCTCATCTTCCACCGGTTGAAGAGTTAAATAAAAACTACCATACAAACTTACTCCACTATGTAAACGCGCAAAATGCAAACTAGTTACATATTAATCATTATTACACATAAGAGAAATAAATAAATTAAAACATTTAAAACATACGACCTCACTTATATTCTATGCGTTAATTATATCTAGAAGTGGATCTATAGGGTTAACACTACGATGATATGGTAGAATGAAACCTGCCTGTCAAATCTAAAAAAAAAGGTTTTAATAAAAGAAGCATTATTTCAACATGCTGCGTATTTCACGTTGATCCGCCGGTCTGTATTTAGATAATAAAACGCAGATGTATTTTTTTCGTATATATGTATTTTTAAAACGCAGTTATCGCCTCATTGTTTGAATCTTGTTTGTAAATTTTTGTATTTCCTTCCAAAACATCCCAGGCCCGACAGCAAAAACTCAGTAAAAAGTTTCTCATACTTCCCATCCAACATTCACTGATTTTATGCCCTATCGCCGTGCATTGGAGTAATTAAAGGAAATACAGTACCAAAGCCCCGCCTTCGTCAGGACCGACCAATCAGACAGCGTTTTGTTCACGTTGGTAAAATATAAACATTTTGAGGAAAACGCGTGCAGACGTGCAGTTTGCTTATATTGGTTTTTTTTTTTTTACTTAATTCATTTGAAGCCGATACGCAATATCTTGTACTTTAGATGCAAGTGATCTTACCCAATGCATGATTGAATGAAACAGCACACTTGGGAAAAATAAGGTCATGCTTATCGTAAAGTCCATTGCAATCCATGACCGCCTTGCACCTTAGCACCAGCTTTATAAGGCAAACCGGAAGTTGCACGTAGTTTGCAGCAACAACGTGCGCCCTTGGCCACGGTATTTATCAAATAATAAATAATAAAAAAAAGAATAACGCGCACATTCATTTAATATCACATAATATACATTTAAAACTCAGGTTGACATCAACATACACTTGACTTTGTGAAAGACTGCTCAAATCTAAATATTTAATTCATACCCTTACAAAAATGAACCATGGTTTTGTGTTTCACTACAGTTACCACGGTGTAAACTATGGTTTTTGAAAACCATGGTTGTCAAAACCATGGTTATTTTGTGGTAACCATGTTTTTTTTTACTGTAGTAAAACCAAGGTTAATTTTCATAAGGGTAGTGTTAGAGAATAAATAATACCAAACGGTTGGACATAAAAATAATCATAAGTTGTCATGAGCATAAAACGTTCACAGGCATTATTAATAAACTTTTCATATCGACATCCTTTAAAACAATACTGTAAGTCAATTCAGATGTAATACTCAGAATATCTGATTTATGACGTACAAGAAAATGTGTTTTTAATTTTAGCTACAACTCTAACATAATGCTTTCACTTTGAAAAATAAGTGTTACTGAAAGCCTTTGAGTTGAAAAAAAAAAAACATTTGTATATTGCTACATTATGTGTTTGAACACCTATTTCCAAGTCCCAGTTTCACTAGGAACTGATTTTAGTTCAGGCCCAGTTGTGTGTACATAAAGTGACCAATAGCTAAAACCATGCCAGATGTTTGCCCACTTGTCATATGGATCACCTCACAGCAGACATAGTCCTGGAGTCTGTACATGATGAACCCTGTGCTTTCCAATTCTCACCCAATCAGTGCACATCTGTTAGAGAATATTCTAAGATATTCTTCTTGTCTTCAGCTACATTCTGGACTGTGGTAAGGACGGTCTCTACTGGAAGAGACAAGTACAGGCTTTCTGTAATTTTTTTTGGTGAGGATGAACCCTCTGTGCTGAACATTGGGTCCGTCACAGTTAGAGTTATAGAAGGCATGTTTCTAGCTTTGTGTTTTGCATTCTTCTTCTCCTGTCTGTAGGCAACATTCATATTTGTAATTACCTGTAAAAGACAAAATAAACGTTCTCAAATTTCAATTTCCAATTAAAAACAGCAAAATCACTCTATACTTTAAATGTATAGTTCACCCAGAAATCATTTATTCACCCTCATGTTGTTCTAAACCTGCATGAGTTTTTTATCCTGTTGAACACAAAATTAAATTATTTTGATAAGTGATGGTAAGCACACAGTTGATGGTACCCATTGAGTTGTATAGTAGGAGGAAAAACAAATACCTTGGAAGTCAATGGGTACCACCAACTGTGTGCTTTCCATCATCTTCTTTTGTGTTCAACATAGTAAAAAAACTCATACAGGTTTAGATCAACATGAACGTGAGTAAATGTTGACAGAAATTTCATTTTTGGATGAACTATCCCTTTAATTATTGGTTAAAGAAACTAGTCTAATTCATTTAATTTACTGATACAGATCTTACCATCTGTCTGACATTATTCTGTTGTTCTTGAATAGAGGACAGAATGGAGTTGGTGTCTTTTTCATTAAGGGTATATCCATCCTGATCTTGATTGTAACTAAGAGGATCAAACTTTAACTTAAAAAAAGATCATAAATAACACCAGTTAAATGTTGTTATAGCCTCATAAACTGAGTCATTCATTCACTGAATTACGATTAGTTTAAACGTTATCAGTCTTACCTCATGAGACACGCTGGCTTTTCTGTTAAACATTAAAAAATGAGGTGTGAATTTTGTCGTAGGGTTGACTGAAGTTCTGAAGATCGCTAAAACTGGATCTAGAAAATCATCCCATTCCACCTGTTTTTCCACCACCATCTGTTTTATGGCATCTCTGAGTAGATGACTGCTGCGATCAAACAGTGCGCTCCGCTGCGGCTGGTCTACTGACAACACCCTGGATGCTATGTTCCACCGGTCACACAAGTGCTTAGTAACCTAAAATAATCAATGCTGTTACAAGACAATTAAACACTTGTTTTGTATAAAATATCTGTATTTGAAAAAAGCCTGTACCTCTTCACACAACTCAATACTTTGAGAGCAAAATATTGTCCTTGCCGGGCCAAATCTGTAAAAATGACACATTTTTATAAATCTGTCATTCATTATAATGCATGTTTTATCATTTTTTACAGCATTAATAGTGTATTATTTACTCACCTGTAAAAAGATGATGAAATGCATCTTGCAACACAAAGACCATCTTTCTTTTGTATAGGAAAGGCCTCTACCCATTTACTATAGTAATCTGTAATGATAACAATGTGTGTGTTTCCTCGATGTACAGTTCCTGGAAAAGGACCTGTTTTAAACAAAAAACAAAGATGATTATTGTAAATTAATACATCTGGTTGTCAGATGGGGATGCTTAAAAATCCCTCACCGATTATTTCAATAGCCAGAATCTCCCACGGACCCTCCACCTTGATGGGTCGTATTGTTCTTGCCAGGTTTTTATTTCGCTCTGTGTGCTGACATGTTTCACACACTTTAATCTGAAACAGATAAAACAGAGATATGTAGATAAAGTTATAAATGAATAACAGGGATTTTAAAGGATAGTAACATCCATACCCAATCCACAACATCCTTGACAATGCCAAGCCAGTAGTATTTACTCTGAATCCTGTGAACAGTCTTCTTCTGTCCCAAGTGATGCCCCATATCATTAAAGTGACACTCCAAGAATATCTGTCTCTTCCGGTCTGCTTCAATCACAACTTCTCGCTTTTCTTCTTTCTTTGGTCCAACGTAAAACAATCGGCCATCTAAACAATTAATGATACACAATTGGTATACCTATAATTTAAATAATAATGTACACCAGTAATGAAACATTTAGATAAGAATTATGAACTTAATTTTGACTTCAATGTTTAAAACGTAAAAATAATACAAGTCTGATTTTCTAACAATATAAGATTAAAAACCAGAGAAGGTATACTCTCACCATCAATTATAAATTTTTGAGCATATCGTTTAAGATTTTTCTTGCGAATGGGATTCATGGTTTGGGGAAAACATCCATCGGCGACGAAAGTGTAAATCTCCCCCAGTCTGTTTGAGCTGGACTCCACCACCTCCTCTTCGGCAACTTGCAACGAGTCCACACTCAACATTGTGCCGTGAATTTACCCTTACTGACTTTATATGCATAACATATAACATAGCAAACCAACCATCCAACTTTTTAATTCAAATCACAAACACCGATACACGAACACTGTTAAATGCATTTCTAACAACTAAGGACTCGAAACTTGCAGCACACAATAAACGCAGGACGGACTGAATTTGTTGATGTACCAGGAAGTAAACATAATCTATCGTCTTTCTTTCTCTGTCCAAATAAGTTAATATTTCCCGTTTTCAGAATTCAAATTCATATTGTATCTGGCTCAAATGTCAGATGCAAACACATCTGTTGTATTATTAATTGTGTTAATAGCATGAGCGGTGCTTTTATTGAGCAAAACAGCAGTGGTTTTCCTACGGAAGTATTTCGTGTTGGACCAAAACAATCCTTCAGGGGACGGGTCTTTAGGTTCCATTCAGTGCTGCGCACAACTATCGGTTTTAAACATCAAAGTATCGCGCGAGAGATTCGAACGTTCTGCGTGTTAGATTCAGAAAACCAAATTCTCGCGATATTTGATGTCATGTACCGTGTCGATCTGCGCAGGACCGCATGAAGTCGAACGCACCTCGGACTTCAACTCCCCGAACAAACAGTGTGTATAGTAATGTGTACTAATACTAGTAAAATGTTCCCTGAGCTGTAATTATTTATGAAGACCGCCCGCCTATAAGGTTTAACACATTGTACAATACAACGGTACGTAGTCCGAGGTCAACATGAAGAGATTTTTCATGTGCAGTTGCTTTATGACAGATAACATTTTTCTTGAAGAATACAAATTGCACGTTCGTTTTGTCTCAGAGAGCCAGTTCAAAAAGGACTATCAAAACGTGAGTTATATACAGCAATGTCTTAATATGGAATTCATAGCCATTTCTGTTTGAACAACATGCAATTTCCATTATAAGACTTTGAGAACTTCAGGATGCGTGACTGAATCTCAGTTCAGCGACGTGCTTGGAAAGGTGAGACCTCAAGAGCAAAAACATTAAACCATGTTTGCATTAATATCATCAAAGCTGTAAGCCGGTGCTTATATTTATTTAGTTGTCCAATCATAGATTCATGCAGAAATCGCGAGACGACAGAATCATGAATTGAAGTCAGCAGAGAGGACTGCTGCCATCAAGGAGATTTATAAACCTCTACATCAACATGTTTATATCCTACAGGTAAATTTATAGTCAACAGCACAGACAATCTGTGATTCCCATTCATTTTAAGTATTTCACTATACTGTCTGCAGGAGTCATTCCTGGCCCCAGAGTTTTTACAGATGGTGAAGTACTGTTCTTCAAGTGACGCTACAGTAGATGGACTGATTAAACTCATCCAGAAAGAGGCAGGTGGGCGGATCCTTCACAAATCTTTTCAAGAAGACATTTCATAAAAATCTGACTTTTTTCATGTTTAAGTGCTATAATTGTGTCCCCAGTGCTTCTATCAACCTAAAAAATGTGATAAAGATCAACCCAGTAAGTTTTGGTAAACCATTCTCTGCAAGCATGTGAAAAAATGTTTTATTGACATTTGGCTCTTTTGTGATGTCACAAGGGGATAATACCGCCCTTAACCCACACTATCCAACCACGGCACTGCCATTTAGTGCAGAGATCAGCTCATTTGCATTTAAAAGGACACACAAAAAAGACACATTTTTGGTCACATCTACAAAGTGGCAATTTTAACATGTTATAATAAATTATCTATATGGTATTTTGAGCTAGAACGTCACACATGTACTCTGAGGACACCACAGATTTATGTAAAAAGGCTTGTGAAATGTGCCCTTTAATATACGTCTATCAACCAATCACGTGTCAAGAAATTCTGTTGTTTGTTGAATTAATGATCTTTTGCAGCACCAAGAGTCTATCGGTTTCCAGTATTCAGAAGGGAATTTTGCAAGGACCTTATAAATGAGCTGGAGCATTTTGAACAATCGGATGCACCGAAGGGGAGACCAAACACCATGAACAATTATGGGGTAATAGTATCTGTCTGTCTGTCTGTCTATCTATCTATCTATCTATCTATCTATCTATCTATCTATCTGTGCACTGTATTCTTTAGCAGCACATTCTATAATACTAGTGATTTCTTTTAAAATGAATACAGATTCTCCTTAACGAACTGGGTTTTGATGAGACCTTCATCACACCTCTGAGAGAGCTCTATCTACGGCCACTCACGGGTCTCCTCTTCTGTGACTGTGGAGGAAACTGTCTGGACAGTCACAAGGCTTTCGTGGTGAAGTACGCAATGCATGAAGACTTGGACCTTAGCTATCACTACGACAATGCTGAAGTCACTCTCAACGTTTCACTGGGGAAAGAGTTTACAGAGGGGAACCTGTTCTTTGGAGATATGAGACAGGTGCTGAGAGTTACAGAATGGACTACACCTTAACTTGATCATAATGATTATCACTTTGATGATAAAGGCAATATTTTATGTCAAGTTTCTCAGAGAATGATTTAAAACAATGCTGAAATATGCGATCATAGAATTTTGGTCAACAAATTTGTTGTCCATAATCAGGTGAGTTACCTGGTAATATACTTAAAAACACTACCTTGTGTATCATAATGCGTTGATACATGCATTGCTTTTAACTTTCAACCCACCCCAAAAACACAACCAGCAAAAGATCAGATAAGGACTTTATTTTATGATTATACAATACATTAGTTCATATAGACAGTTTTGGTAAAACAGTGGGGAGATGGCCAGCACAAGCATTCAGCTTAGTATTGCAATGAAAAATGTTTTTACAATGTCCTGAAAGTGCGTGTTTTTGTGCGTATTTCAGGTTCCTTTAAGTGAGACTGAGTGTGTGGAGGTGGAGCATCACGTAACCGAGGGTCTGCTTCACAGGGGTCAGCACATGCATGGAGCTTTGCCCATCTCCTCAGGTACACGATGGAATCTGATTATATGGATGCGAGCCTCATATGAGAGGAACAAACTCTGCCCCATGTGTGGTAAGAAACCCACACTAGTTGAGAGCGATGGATACGGTGATGGCTTCACCATGGACTCTGATGAAACTAGTAGTAACACTAGTAGTAAGATGTCATGTAATGTAACATAAGATGATGTAGTTCATATGGGTACTGTTCTTTGTAGCTAATGAACTTGGATTTGGTGTATTGTGCCTTTAACAAAACCAAACGTTTATGGATAGCTTTATGTTCTCAAGTGTAAATAAATCACCAGATTTTAATATTTACTTGATTGTAAATGTATCTTTTTAATGTATTTTAATAAAGTAATTTTAATAAATGTATCTTTATTTTTGAATAATACAGTAATACAGTATACAGTACAGACAAAAATTTATAAAAAAAAGTAAATACATTTTGGCTGTTTTATTTCTGTATTAGGACTTCAAATTGTCAGGAGAGATTTACTCAATTCACATGAGAAAGACATTTTACAGGACTCATTCTCAAAAAATAAATAAATAAACAAATAAAGGAGATTTACTGACATTAAAAACTGCTCTTCCTTTCTCCAGAGCTTAAATCTCACATCAGCTAAGTCCATCCATTTACAGTAAACATATTCACACGCAGCACAAAATACAGAGATTGCATTAATACTGTCTGAAATTCATCAACAAATTCCTAAACTGCAAAGCAAAGAAAATAAAAACCAAAAACGGATTCATTTGTTATTTCAAAGGTAATTATTTGGTTGTTTCTTTTCCCCAACTTTGAGTTTTGGGTGTCATAAGCAGGAAAAGACAGGGAAAGGAAGGAAAAGCAAATGATTGTTTGGAGAATGCCAACACTAATAGACCCACATATTGGATATCGGAATCTTTAATACAAGTTCATCTAAAAACTAAACAATGCAAAAATTTAGAAAAATTTTCAACCCTGGTATGTTTTATGCATAGTTACACAAACTTAAAATATATATATATTTTTCATTGTTTAACTTATTTTTCCTTTAAAATAAATAATATAAAATATATTTGCGATGCTGTTCGAATTCTAATGCCATCGCAGTTCTTAATGTCTCTTAAATTGCTGATCCACACTTTATCCAAGTTGAACACAAACACGATTTAGCCACATGGGAGCTCCAAAGAAGCCGATGCAGGCCGTGTCACATTGCAGAGTTTCTCAACAGGAAAACCGTCAACCTTCAGTCTTCTTTCATTACAGCGTTGTTTCACTGCTCATATCCCTCTGTTCCCTGTGCCTGCCTCTAGGATTAACATCCGTGTCGTCATAATCCGACTCCATCTCAATCTTCACCTGAGGCAAAGGACAGGACATCCCTCTAGCCATTGGCATCGCCGGGGATGACGGACAGGAGATCTTTAAGTGTAGAGTGATGCTGTGGAATGGCAACGTCCAGTTACAAGAGTGAGGAAGAGTGGTGGAGAGAGGATAGGGATGTACGAGAGAAGAGAAGGTGAGGAACAGTTGAGGTTTGGGATGATGTAGCAGTATATATTATATGGAGTGCCGCAGGGATGACGTGTTTTTTTAGGCTAACCTTGAAGTTAGTGGTACACTGGTTCCTTTACAAAAAAGGCCATTAATTTTCCCATAAACTTTTGGATTATCGGAAAAAATAAGCTCTGTGTTTAACAAAAGTTTAACACACTTACAAATTTTGTCCAACAAGTTAGATGAAAACACTTTATATGAATAAAAAAAAAATAGTGAATTATAAAGTCCAAATTTTGTTTTTTATATTTCTAGTTAACGCATACACTGCAAAAAATGACTTTCTTACTTAGTATTTTTGTCTTGTTTTCGGTAGAAATATCTTAAAATTCTTAAATTAAGATTTACCTAAGAAAATAAGTCTAGTTTTTAGACAAAAAATACACAATTTTAGTGAATTTGTGCTTAAAACAAGCAAACATTTCTGCCAATGGGGTCCCTGTGAAACTATAAAAGAAATGTTTAAAGGAATAGTTCACCCAAAAATTGAAATTCTGTTATTATGCACTCACGCTCATTTTGTTAAAAAACTATACATTTCTTTGTTCTGCTAAAGACGTAGATATTTTTAGCAATATTTGTAACCGAACCATTTTTGAGCACCATTGCCTTCCAAAGTAGTATTTTTTCTTAATATGGAAGTCAATGGTGCTTCTGTTTCTAAATATCTTCCAAATAATACCAATATCTTCCTTTATGTTTAGCAGAACCAAGAAATGTATACAGGTTTGTAACAAAGTGAGGCTGAGTAAATAAAGACAGAATTTTTATTTTTACTATCCCTTTAAAGAAAATGTGCGACTACGCAAATGCTTCAGGGAGGAACTCGGGATCCAAGCTGATCCCAAATCACAAAGAAGATTAATTAACATGCTTATCTTCAGGGTTTTAGGAGTTATATTTCTTTCATGCGTTATCAAAGCTATCTTTGAAAAGCACAAGGGTAAATACTGTCAAACAATATAATCCAAACCATGCTCCCTGACAAGCAATGCAGACATGAAACCCAACTGATTTTAAGTCTTGTTTAAAGCAAACAGGCACACAAAGATAAGGAGATGAGTGGTGGATAATGCAACAAAACCTTCATAAAGCAAAAACAACTGGCAACATCACATTTTAACCTATAGTACAAGCTCATAATAGATAACCACAATCACACAGGAGAAAGAAACAACCAAAAGTCCTCGAATGAACTAATGTATTTAGATGCTACACAAGCATTATATCAACAGATAAACTATATTTGGAAAAGGTGCACTTACAGAATATATATTCTACTAAAAACAAATTTTTAAAGCTTGCAAAAAAATAAAACAAGTCAGTACATATTATATACTTAAAGTATATTCATGTTCAAATCTATTATTATTTATGTGTGCTATTTTACCAAGTGTAAAATGTAAAAAAAAGATAAAACATACGTATAGCTCATTAATTTTGACACATTTTTATTGCTGCATTTTGAAAAAAAGCCTATCTGCATTGCTTCAAAGCGCATGGCAAGGGCACTAATTTGAAAATCTATAGAAGATAAATACTCAGCATATATATGCTAGGCTTGCGTCGCTTTATTTATGAGTCTTGGCAATAATACATTTGATATTCTGAGCGGCTTCCAGTCTATAGCATCTACTTTTATTTAAGTTTCAGAGAAGTCTACTACTGTTAAATGCAAATTAGTCGAGTGATACGAATCTATGAGCACTAGGATGTGTTTATCAGTATCAGTATTGGTAACTGCCTGGTTGGCATCGTGCTGCCCACTCGGAGTTGGAGTCTGGCGCCTGTAAGAGGTCACGGTAGGGAACGTGTAGTTTGAGCACACAGTACCTGCGGTCCAAGTCTGAATCATTGGGAGTGCAGTTTGAATAATGGTGGTACTTGTCCTGTAGGCCAAAGATAGGATAAAGATAAGTAAATATACCAATGGCATGTTTATAATCTTAAAGGTCTTTTTCTTCACTCATGAAACTTTTCTACCAAAAGGGGGCACCAGTGCAACACAAAGCAATAGTTTAGATATGGGTTTTCAAACTTTATGATGTCAAGGATCATACAAACATGATGCAACTTTGGTGAGGGACCCCCTTCCTTAAACTTTATAAACAAATTTTTTATGTATAATGAAAATATAAGTGGCTACACTTACAGTAAAACTGGGTGTATTAACGTCAAGACAAACATTTTTCATTTAAATTCATTTGTATTGCAGCAAATTTAACAATAAATCTTGTTTCATAGCAGATTCCTTATTAACTAAAAGTACCTTATAAAAACTCATAAGAAAAACACAGTAAAAAGATGCAAAGCAAATATAAATGATTCTGAAATGTACAGTACTGTGCAAAAGTCTTAGGCCATCATGACACAATTAGATTTGTTGTTTTTGCAATGTTATAGTGATCATATATAATTGTTTCTCAGTCTTTTTAATAAATTCATCCAGAAAATGTGTATATAATATTAAAAACTGTATAAAATGTAAAGTGATGTGTCAAGTTTTTAGGGTAATCTCCCCTGCCAATAACAGGAAACTGCAGGATCTCTTAATTTCTAATTTTAGAGAAATTAGTCTTTTTCTTCATTCTGCTCAAAAACGCTCAAGATGTGTTTAGTGCCAAGAGAAGTCACACTAAACACAGATGCCTAAAGAAGTTGTTTTTTTATAATTTTCCTGTTTTTTCTGTTTGTATCTTAATAAAATAAATATGGATGGACATTAAAACAACAAGTATGTCTAGTGGTGGTGGCCTAAGACTTGCACAGTACTGTATGTAGCAGGAAATGAGAGATAAATTAACTTTTCAATTTTTTCTGTCTTTTTTCACTGAAAGTTTCTAAACTTTCTGTGAAAAAAGACAGAAAAAATAGTAAAGTTCATTTATCTTTCATTTCCTGCTACAGACCCCAGTTTGAAAACTCCTGGTGTAAATCTTAAAGTAAGTTCAAAAGTTGTTTTGAGATCCAGAAGACTAGAGGGGATCTCAGTCAATCCTTATCTTTAAAAATCACAAATAAAATTTTTTTCTTTCTTGGTTCCAGCAGAGCGACTCTTACATTGAGCGACGCAGCAGTCGGCCCCATCACCCATTCAAGCCTACGCATAAAACACTTACATCGTCTTCGCTGTCATGCCCTCCTTTGAGTTTCTTTTTATCCTTCTTGTTGTTCTTCTTCTCATCCTCCTTTTTCTTTTTTTCCTTTTCGGGTAGGATATCATCCAACCATGCCAGATCGTGCTGAGAAAAAACCATGTCCAGCATCTTGCGCACCACCAAGAGACCAAGAATCTGAGGGATTGAGAGGCAGAAAGTGTTTGTGTGTGTCTTCAATGCATGTTTGTCGCCCTCAAACTTCAAGTAAATCTGAGAAATTATGAATCCACAGCTTTTTTCTACATAAAATCATCCTACATATTGTAAAGAACATTCTGTAAAAAAATATAATCTTGATTTCTTAAATATACTGACAGTTTACTGATGGAAAGTAAAGTGAAGCTCAAACTTCAATGCTCCTGATCTCAGTAATATGAAACTTTAGCCTGGTTTTCTTAGAAAGGGTCACATTTTTCCCACATCGCAATTTACCTACAAATTGAAATCATATAAAGTAATGAGGTATACGATTCCAACAAAAGAGTTTATATTCTGGAAGCTTTATGGAAACAAATATAATTTTAATAATAGTGATATACATGGATGCGTATGGTATTGTTCGTGCTATAAAAAGATGATAATTCAGTATAATATGCTCTCATACCATGACAGGGAAGATAATAGCCAGGAATGTGGATTTAAGGATCCAGAGCAGAGCTAAGCACACAATCTGCACCAATGTAAACAGGTGGACCCTTCTCAGGGGTACATGACGCAGGTAGGCAAAGTCTGGCTGATGCTTTGCTGGCATCATGATCAGTTTAATTCTGTCCCAGAACTGTGAAAGACAAAATATGTGATCACCACAGTTACTCATTATTGACTTTTTAAGCCCACAGTTTAAGAGAATTGCATGATTATACAGAAAAGTGCACATTGCTGTTTTTAAACCACTTGAGTATTTCTTAAATCTCTTAATATTTAAATGACATTGTATTTGTAAGATCGCAGATCAAAGCCCATCAGTGCTTTTGTCTTCTTGTTGTTCTCATCTAGCTAACATTAAAGTAGATCACAAAAACACGGCAAATCAGAGCTAAGCCACTGCAGTCTGACAGCCTCATCAAAATGCAGCTCAAAATTGCTTCGGTAAACCCAGGCAGCATACAAATATGAGTTCCCATATCATTGTACTGTCACAGTGTGGATAAATCACTCATTTATAATCACCCAACACAGAGATATAGCATGACTGTACTGCACAATAAGTTTTCCCTGTATAGATGATAGGTAACAATGCTATAGGAATGTGGGCGAAAAAGGATATTAACCTGGATGCCGCTGAGAGAGGCAACACCCATGTAGAGGAAGACTCCGTACAAGACAGGCATAGGAATGAACTACAAGCAGAAAAAAAATCATACACTTTAGACTTCAAAGTAACAGCAGTTACACTTCAGGGCTTTAACTGGAGGCACTGATGTAGCTGCATATGCCCTTGATTTTAACATAGCAATGAGTCAAATACATTTCATCGTTATAAAGGTTTCTTAAAAATGTCTGACCTTTTAAACATGATACAACAATATTTGATGTCCCAAAAAATAAACACTGAATGTCATAGCTGCCCTTCTGTTTTTAATAAACACATAAAATTTGATATAGACAAAGAATTTGTCAGCTTTTAAAGGGCACATATTATGCAAAATCCACATTTGCAAGGTGTTTAGGTATAAATGTGTGTTGGCAGTGTATGAACAAAACAACCATACAATGAAAAAACTCCACCCTCTACTTCAATTTTAATCTTCATTTAATCTTATTAATGTGACGTCACACTGATTAAAGGCACACTCCACTTTTTAAAAAAATATGCTAATTTTCCAGCTCCCATAGAGTTAAACATTTGATTTTTACCGTTTTGGAATCCATTCTGCCGATCTCCGGGTCTGGCGGTACCACTTTTAGCATAGCTTAGCATAATCTATTGAATCTGAATAGACCATTAGCATTGCGCTCAAAAATAAGCAAAGTTTTGATATTTTTCTATTTAAAACTTTACTCCTCTGTAGTTACATTGTGTACTAAGACTGACAGAAAATTAAAAATCTAATTCTGGCATAATAATCAAGGACTTTGCTGTTGTACCATGACTGAACCATGTGCCTGAAAGTAGTCCCCTTGGTAACTTTCAATAGCAGGGGACTATTTTTGGGCACTGAGTAATATCATTGTGCCTCCTGCAGCCATGGTACAACAGCAAAGTCCTTGATTATTACGCCAGAATGAGAATATAGTTCCTAGCCAAATTGGCCTAGAAAATTGCAACTTTTAATTTTCCGTCTGTCTACACAATGTATACAGAAGAGTCAAGTTTTAAATAGAAAACATATCGAAACTCTTTGGTCATTTTTTGAGCCAGATGGTAATGGACTAATGGGATTCAATGAATTAAGCTAAAAATTGTACCGCCAGACCTGGAGTTCGGCTGAATGGATTCCAAAATAGTAAAAATCTAATATTTGGCTAAAGATATTACTGTCTCGGACTGAATTCAATGGAATCAGATCTATTTTTAACCGAAAGCGCTCAATGTCTGTTGGTACACTGCAAAAAATGAATGTCTTAGTAGGCTATTTTTGTCTTGTTTTCTAATATAAATATCTGAAAATTGTTAAATTGAGATGCATTTACTTGGTAAGCAAGTGGCTTAAGATATTAAGTCTACTGAAATAAATGATGAAAATTAAGAGGGTTCTTACTTAAAATAAGTCAAAATATCTGCAAGTGCAGTAAGAAAAATTAACTTAAATTAAGTTTGTTGAATTAAGTTTATTTTTCTTACTGCACTGGCAGATATTTTGACTTATTTTAAGTAAGAAAGCTCTTGATTTTCATAACTTATTTCAATAAACAAGACTTAATATCTATTTGCTTACCTTAATTTAAGAATTTTCAGATATTTAAATATTAGAAAACAAGACAAAAATACTAAGTACTAATACATTAATTTTTGCAGTGTAAGAAAGCGAGGATCAGTAGCTCATTTGCATTTAAAGGTACAAACCTGAACATGCTTTTTTGCTCCCACCCAAATATGGGCATATTGGACACGATCCATGGGGTATTTTAAGCTAAAACTTCGCAGACACATTCTAGCAACACCTGAGACTTATATAACATCTTGTAAAAATGGGCATAATATGTGCCCTTTAGCCCATTTGAAATAGTTTGCTCGAAGCAGACATTGATATCTACTTTGAACATTATTATGCTAATCACTGCAAGTCAGTATTAATTAATCTGTCATTTTAACAAGTTCACCTGCAGGATGGGAGCAAGGAAGATAGACACTCCTGTCAGAACAAAGACCAGGATTCCTGTCAATCTCTGTTCTCTGGAATTGGAGGAGAAACAGAAAGGGAAAAGCTGAGATATGTAACATATGTTTTGAATTCTCTGTACAGTGCGATATAATTTCATTTGCATAAACAGTGGGTGGACAAAATAATATGACACCAGTTCTGCCCTACAAAGGCAAAAGACCTTAACTTTAAGTTTAGACTTTTTAGTGAATTAGTAGTCAGTTATTTTCTTCTTAATATATAGTTATTTTCTTTAGAAAACAACAAAATCGACTCAAGATATCCATATAATAAAGGATGTCTTGAATATACAAAAAACATCAATAACTCATTTCAACCAAAAACTATGCCTTTTGCCTTCGTACACTGAAAAAAAAATGGTTGCAATCAATTTATTTAAGCTACATTTTAAAAAAAAACTTTTGTTTAAATGTAGCATAAATAAATTGATTGCAGCCACTTACCTTAAAAATTTTGGAAATTGAATTAATATTATTTTTTCAGTGGGCAGCATTGTTATACGGTTTTTATTATTTTTTGTGAAAAAACAATCATTGTGATTATCTTTTGTTACATTATATTATTTAGATTGCATGCCAAAGCAAGGTTGTGCCAGAACAAATTATGTCCAGGCGTGTTTAGAACAAGAAAATGGTGAAATGGCTTGTCAGATTTCCACAGAGGACAAATCGAGCTCATTTACAGGAGCATCTGCAAACTTTCAAAAGTTTCAAAATCAAGTCTCCAAAATTATGAGATTAGTGAGAAGCAGGTTCACTACTCCAACCTCTCTCAAACAACTGGAAGAAAAATTAATGGTCTGGTACAAAATTACAATGGACACTATTCAGTTATTCAATTGTATTGAAGGTTTGCAGCTGTATTAAATGTGATCCAACCTTATATCGATTAAAGAGATATCAGTTATATCCCATGTGGTGTCCACCCCTGTATATTATATTACTTTGAAAATATTCACATACTTTGCCACTTGCCAATTTAGACACTCGCATATTTTGCAAAGAATATTTGCATATTTTGCCACTCGACAAATTTTGCCACTTGCATATTTAGCTACTTGCATATTTTGTAACTCACATATTTTGCCACTCACCAAATTTGCCACTTACATATTTTGAAACTTGCATATTTTGCCACTCGCCAATTTTGCCACTCGCATATTTTGCTACTTGCATATTTTGTAACTCACGTATTTTGCAAGAAATTTGCGCATATTTTGCCACTCGCATATTTTGCCACTCGCCAATATTGCCACTCACATATTTTGCTACTTACATATTTTGCCACTCACATATTTTGCTACTTACATATTTTGCCACTCACTTATTTTGCTACTTTTGCCACTTGCATATTTTGCCATTTAAAAATTGTCCCCCACTCGCCACTCACTCATTTTGCCACTCACATATTTTGCAAAAATATTTGCATATTTTGCCACTCGACAATTTTGCTACAAATATGCACATATTTTACCACTCACATATTTTGCTAAAATAAAATCGTATATTTGCCACTCACCAATTTTGCCACTCGCATATTTTGCTACAAATATGCGCATATTTGCCACTCTGCAATTTTGCCACTCACAAATTTTGCTACAAATATGCGCATATTTGCCACTCGCCAATTTTGCCACTCGCATATTTTGCTACAAATATGCACACATTTGCACTCGCCAATTTTGCCACCCGCATATTTTGCTACAAATATGCACATATTTTGCCACTCAAATATTTTTCTAAAAATATTTGTAAATTCGCCACTCACCAATTTTGCCACTCGCATATTTTGCTACAAATATGTGCATATTTGCCACTCGGCAATTTTGCCACTCACAAATTTTGCTACAAATATGCGCATATTTGCCACTCGCCAATTTTGCCACTCACATATTTTGCTAAAGATATGTGCATATTTTGCCACTCGCAAATTTTGCCACTCGCATATTTTGCTAAAATATGCACATATTTGCCACTCGCCAATTTTGCCACTCGCATATTTTACTACAAATATGCGCATATTTTGCCACTCACATATTTGCTAAAAATATTCGCATATTTTGCCACTAGCACATTTTGCTAAAAATATGTGCATATTTTGCCACTAGCCAATTTTGCCACTCGCAAATTTTGCTACAAATATGCGCATATTTGCCACTCGCCAATTTTGCCACTTGCATATTTTGCTACAAATATGCGCATATTTGCCACTCGCCAATTTTGCCACCCGCATATTTTGCTACAGATATGCACATATTTTGCCACTCATATTTTGCTAAAAATATTCGTATATTTGCCACTCACCAATTTTGCCACTCGCATATTTTGCTACAAATATGTGCATATTTGCCACTTGGCACTTTTGCCACTCACAAATTTTGCTACAAATATGCGCATATTTGCCACTCGCCAATTTTGCCACTCACATATTTTGCTAAAGATATGTGCATATTTTGCCACTCGCAAATTTTGCTAAAAATATGTGCATATTTTGCCACTAGCCAATTTTGCCACTCGCAAATTTTGCTACAAATATGCGCATATTTGCCACTCGCCAATTTTGCCACCCGCATATTTTGCTACAGATATGCACATATTTTGCCACTCACATATTTTGCTAAAAATATTCGTATATTTGCCACTCACCAATTTTGCCACTCGCATATTTTGCTACAAATATGTGCATATTTGCCACTTGGCACTTTTGCCACTCACAAATTTTGCTACAAATATGCGCATATTTGCCACTCGCCAATTTTGCCACTCAGATATTTTGCTAAAGATATGTGCATATTTTGCCACTCGCAAATTTTGCTAAAAATATGTGCATATTTTGCCACTAGCCAATTTTGCCACTCGCAAATTTTGCTACAAATATGCGCATATTTGCCACTCGCATATTTTGCTACAAATATGCGCATATTTGCCACTCGCCAATTTTGCCACCCGCATATTTTGCTACAGATATGCACATATTTTGCCACTCACATATTTTGCTAAGAATATTCGTATATTTGCCACTCACCAATTTTGCCACTCGCATATTTTGCTACAAATATGTGCATATTTGCCACTTGGCACTTTTGCCACTCACAAATTTTGCTACAAATATGCGCATATTTGCCACTCGCCAATTTTGCCACTCACATATTTTGCTAAAGATATGTGCATATTTTGCCACTTGCAAATTTTGCCACTCGCATATTTTGCTAAAAATATGCACATATTTGCCACTCGCCAATTTTGCCACTCGCATATTTTACTACAAATATGCGCATATTTTGCCACTCACATATTTGCTAAAAATATTCGCATATTTTGCCACTCGCCAATTTTGCCACTTGCACATTTTGCTAAAAATATGTGCATATTTTGCCACTCGCCAATTTTGCTACTCACACATTTTGCTAAAAATATGCGCATATTTGCCACTCGCAAATTTTGCTACAAATATGCGCATATTTGCCACTCGCCAATTTTGCCACTCACAAATCTTGCTACAAATATGCGCATATTTGCCACTCGCCAATTTTGCCACTCGCATATTTTGCTACTTGCATATTTTGTTACTCACATATTTTGCAAGAAAATTCGCATATTTTGCCTCTCTCATATTTTGCCACTCGCCAATATTGCCACTGACATATTTTGCTACTTACATATTTTGCCACTCACTTATTTTGCTACTTTTGCCACTTGCATATTTTGCCATTTAAAAATTGTCCCCCACTCGCCACTCACCAATTTTGCCACTCGCAAATTTTGCCACTCGCATATTTTGCTAAAAATATGTGCATATTTGCCACTCGCATATTTTGCAACAAATATGCGCATATTTGCCACTCGCATATTTTGCTACTCACATATTTTGCAACAAATATGCGTATATTTGCCACTCGCATATTTTGCCACTCGCCAATATTTCCACTCACATATTTTGCTACAAATATGCGCATATTTGCCACTCCGCAATTTTGCCACTTGCAAATTTTGCTAGAAATATGCACATATTTTACCACTCACAAATTTTGCTAAAAATATTTGTATATTTGCCACTCACCAATTTTGCCACTCGCATATTTTGCTACAAATATGCGCATATTTGCCACTTGGCAATTTTGCCACTCGCAAATTTTGCTACAAATATGCGCATATTTGCCACTCGCAAATTTTGCTACAAATATGCGCATATTTGCCACTCGCCAATTTTGCCACTCACAAATCTTGCTACAAATATGCGCATATTTGCCACTCGCCAATTTTGCCACTCGCATATTTTGCTACTTGCATATTTTGTTACTCACATATTTTGCAAGAAAATTCGCATATTTTGCCTCTCTCATATTTTGCCACTCGCCAATATTGCCACTGACATATTTTGCTACTTACATATTTTGCCACTCACTTATTTTGCTACTTTTGCCACTTGCATATTTTGCCATTTAAAAATTGTCCCCCACTCGCCACTCACCAATTTTGCCACTCGCAAATTTTGCCACTCGCATATTTTGCTAAAAATATGTGCATATTTGCCACTCGCATATTTTGCAACAAATATGCGCATATTTGCCACTCGCATATTTTGCTACTCACATATTTTGCAACAAATATGCGTATATTTGCCACTCGCATATTTTGCCACTCGCCAATATTTCCACTCACATATTTTGCTACAAATATGCGCATATTTGCCACTCCGCAATTTTGCCACTTGCAAATTTTGCTACAAATATGCACATATTTTACCACTCACAAATTTTGCTAAAAATATTTGTATATTTGCCACTCACCAATTTTGCCACTCGCATATTTTGCTACAAATATGCGCATATTTGCCACTTGGCAATTTTGCCACTCGCAAATTTTGCTACAAATATGCGCATATTTGCCACTCGGCAATTTTTCCACTCACAAATTTTGCTACAAATATGCTCATATTTTACCACTCACATATTTTGCTAAAAATATTTGTATATTTGCCACTCACCAATTTTGCCTCTCACATATTTTGCTACAAATATGCACATATTTGGCACTCTGAAATTTTGCCACTCGCAAATTTTGCTACAAATATGCAGATATTTGCCACTCGGCAATTTTGCCACTCGCATATTTTGCTACAAATATGCGCATATTTGCCACTCGGCAATTTTTCCACTCACAAATTTTGCTACAAATATGCTCATATTTTACCACTCACATATTTTGCTAAAAATATTTGTATATTTGCCACTCACCAATTTTGCCTCTCACATATTTTGCTACAAATATGCACATATTTGGCACTCTGAAATTTTGCCACTCGCAAATTTTGCTACAAATATGCAGATATTTGCCACTCGGCAATTTTGCCACTCGCATATTTTGCTACAAATATGCACATATTTTACCACTCACAAATTTTGCTACAAATATTCGCATATTTGCCACTCGCCAATTTTGCCACTCGCCAATTTTGCCACTCGCATATTTTGCTACTTTCATATTTTGTATCTCACATATTTTGTAACTCACCTATTTTGCAAGAAATATGCGCATATTTTGCCACTCGCATATTTTGCCACTCGCCAATATTGCCACTCACATATTTTGCTACTTACATTTTTTGCCACTCACTTATTTTGCTACTTTTGCAACTTGCATATTTTGCCATTTAAAAATTGTCCCCCACTCGCCACTCACCAATTTTGCCACTCGCAAATTTTGCCACTCACATATTTTGCTAAAAATATGTGCATATTTGCCACTCACCAATTTTGCCACCTGCATATTTTGCTACAAATATGCACATATTTGCCACTCGGAAATTTTGCCACTCGCAAATTTTGCTACAAATATGCGCATATTTGCCACTCGGCAATTTTGCCACTCGCATATTTTGCTACAAATATGCACATATTTTACCACTCACATATTTTGCTAAAAATATTCGTATATTTGCCACTCACCATTTTTGCCACTCGCATATATTGCTACAAACATGCGCATATTTGCCACTCGCCAATTTTGCCACTCGCATATTTTGCTACTTGCATATTTTGTAAATCACATATTTTGCAAGAAATATATGCATATTTTGCTACAAATATGCACATATTTTACCACTCACATATTTTGCTAAAAATATTCGTATATTTGCCACTCACCAATTTTGCCACTCGCATATATTGCTACAAATATGCGCATATTTGCCACTCTGCAAATTTGCGACTCGCAAATTTTGCTACAAATATGCGCATATTTGCCACTCGCCAATTTTACCACTCGCCAATTTTGCAACAAATATGCGCATATTTGCTACTCGCCAATTTTGCCACTCGCATATTTTGCCACTCGCCAATATTGCCACTAACATATTTTGCTACTTACATATTTTGCCACTCACTTATTTTGCTACTTTTGCCACTTGCATATTTTGCCATTTAAAAATTGTCCCCCACTCGCCTTTCACCATTTTTGCCGCACGCAAATTTTGCCACTCGCATATTTTGCTAAAAATATGTGCATATTTGCCACTCGCATATTTTGCCACTCGCCAATATTTCCACTCACATATTTTGCTACAAATATGCGCATATTTGCCACTCCGCAATTTTGCACCTCGCAAATTTTGCTACAAATATGCACATATTTTACCACTCACATATTTTGCTAAAAATATTTGTATATTTGCCACTCACCAATTTTGCCACTCGCATATTTTGCTACAAATATGCGCATATTTGCCACTTGGCAATTTTGCCACTCGCAAATTTTGCTACAAATATGCGCATATTTGCCACTCGGCAATTTTGCCACTCACAAATTTTGCTACAAATATGCTCATATTTTACCACTCACATATTTTGCTAAAAATATTTGTATATTTGCCACTAACCAATTTTGCCACTCGCAAATTTTGCTACAAATATGCACATTTTTGCCACTCGGAAATTTAGCCTCTCGCAAATTTTGCTACAAATATGCGCATATTTGCCACTCGGCAATTTTGCCACTCGCATATTTTGCTACAAATATGCACATATTTGCCACTTTGCAAATTTGCCACTCGCAAATTTTGCTACAAATATGCACATATTTTACCACTCACATATTTTGCTAAAAATATTCATATATTTGTCACTCACCAATTTTGCCACTCGCATATATTTCTACAAATATGCGCATATTTGCCACTCACCAATTTTGCCACTCGCAAATTTTGTAACAAATATGCGCATATTTGCCACTCGCATATTTTGCTACTCACTTATTTTGCAAGAAATATGCGCATGTTTTGCCACTCGCATATTTTGCCACTCGCCAATATTTCCACTCACATATTTTGCTACAAATATGCGCATATTTGCCACTCAGCAATTTTGCCATTCGCAAATTTTGCTACAAATATGCACATATTTTACCACTCACATATTTTGCTAAAAATATTTGTATATTTGCCACTCACCAATTTTGCCACTCGCATATTTTGCTACAAATATTTGTATATTTGCCACTCACCAATTTTGCCACTCGCATATTTTGCTACAAATATGCGCATATTTGCCACTCGGCAGTTTTGCCACTCGCAAATTTTGCTACAAATATGAACATATTTTACCACTCACTTATTTTTCTAAAAATATTTGTATATTTGCCACTCACCAATTTTGCCACTCGCATATTTTGCTACAAATATGCGCATATTTGCCACTCGCCAATTTTGCCACTCGGCAATTTTGCCACTCGCAAATTTTGCTACAAATATGCGCATATTTGCCACTCGGCTATTTTGCCACTCGCAAATTTTGCTACAAATATGCACATATTTTGCCACTCACATATTTTGCTACAAATATGCTCATATTTGCCACTCGGAAATTTTGCCACTCGAAAATTTTGCCACTCGCAAATTTTGCTACAAATATGCGCATATTTGCCACTCGCCAATTTTGCCACTCGCCAATTTTGCCACTCACCAATTTTGCAACTCGCATATTTTGCTACTCGCACTTTTTGCAACTCGCCAATTTTGCCACTCACATATTTTGCAAAAAATATGCGCATAGTTGCCACTCGCCAATTTTGCCACTTGCATTTTTGCTACAATATGTGCATATTTGCCACTTATCAATTTTGCCACTCGCAAATTTTGATACAAATATGCACATATTTTGCCACTCACATATTTTGCTTAAAATATTTGCATATTTTGCAACTCGCATATTTTGCTGAAAATATGCGCATATTTTCCTATCTTCAAATTTTGCCACTCGCATATTTTGCTACAAATATGCACAAATTTTGCCACTCGCATATTTTGCAAAAAATATGCGCATAGTTGCCACTCATTAATTTTGTCACTCGCATATTTTGCTAAAACTATGCGCATATTTGCAACTCACCAATTCTGCCACTCGCATATTTTGCTAAAAATATTCGCATATTTTGCCACTCCCCAATTTTGCCACTCGCATATTTTGCTACAAATATGCGTATATTTGCCACTCGCCAATTTTGCTACTCGCATATTTTGCTAAAAATATGCGCATTTTTGCAACTCACATATTTTGCTAAAAATATTCGCATATTTTGCCACTCCCCAATTTTGCAACTCGCATATTTTGCTAAAAATATTCGCATATTTTGCCACTCGCCAATTTTGCAACTCGCATATTTTGCCAATCGCAAATTTTGCAACTCGCATATTTTGCCACTCGCAAATTTTGCCACTCGCAAATTTTGCTACAAATATGCGCATATTTGCCACTCGCCAATTTTGCCACTCGCCAATTTTGCCACTCGCATATTTTGCTACTTGCATATTTTGTTAAAAATATTCGTATATTTGCCACTCACCAATTTTGCAACTCGCATATTTTGCTACAAATATGCGCATATTTGCCACTCGGAAATTTTGCCACTCTGAAATTTTGCCACTCGCAAATTTTGCCACTCGCAAATTTTGCTACAAATATGCGCATATTTGCCACTCGCCAATTTTGCCACTCGCCAATTTTGCCACTCGCATATTTTGCCACTCGCAAATTTTGCTACAAATATGCGCATATTTGCCACTCGCCAATTTTGCCACTCGCCAATTTTGCCACTCGCATATTTTGCTACTTGCATATTTTGTTAAAAATATTCGTATATTTGCCACTCACCAATTTTGCAACTCGCATATTTTGCTACTCGCACTTTTTGCAACTCGCCAATTTTGCCACTCACATATTTTGCAAAAAATATGCGCATAGTTGCCACTCGCCAATTTTGCCACTCGCATTTTTGCTAAAATATGTGCATATTTGCCACTTACCAATTTTGCCACTCGCAAATTTTGATACAAATATGCACATATTTTGCCACTCACATATTTTGCTTAAAATATTTGCATATTTTGCAACTCGCATATTTTGCTGAAAATATGCGCATATTTTCCTATCTTCAAATTTTGCCACTCGCATATTTTGCTACAAATATGCACAAATTTTGCCACTCGCATATTTTGCTAAAAATATGCGCATAGTTGCCACTCATTAATTTTGCCACTCGCATATTTTGCTAAAACTATGCGCATATTTGCAACTCACCAATTCTGCCACTCGCATATTTTGCTAAAAATATTCGCATATTTTGCCACTCCCCAATTTTGCCACTCGCATATTTTGCTACTCGCACTTTTTGCAACTCGCCAATTTTGCCACTCACATATTTTGCAAAAAATATGCGCATAGTTGCCACTCGCCAATTTTGCCACTTGCATTTTTGCTAAAATATGTGCATATTTGCCACTTACCAATTTTGCCACTCGCAAATTTTGATACAAATATGCACATATTTTGCCACTCACATATTTTGCTTAAAATATTTGCATATTTTGCAACTCGCATATTTTGCTGAAAATATGCGCATATTTTCTTATCTTCAAATTTTGCCACTCGCATATTTTGCTACAAATATGCACAAATTTTGCCACTCGCATATTTTGCTAAAAATATGCGCATAGTTGCCACTCATTAATTTTGCCACTCGCATATTTTGCTAAAACTATGCGCATATTTGCAACTCACCAATTCTGCCACTCGCATATTTTGCTAAAAATATTCGCATATTTTGCCACTCCCCAATTTTGCCACTCGCATATTTTGCTACAAATATGCGTATATTTGCCACTCGCCAATTTTGCTACTCGCATATTTTGCTAAAAATATGCGCATTTTTGCAACTCACATATTTTGCTAAAAATATTCGCATATTTTGCCACTCCCCAATTTTGCAACTCGCATATTTTGCTAAAAATATTCGCATATTTTGCCACTCGCCAATTTTGCAACTCGCATATTTTGCCAATCGCAAATTTTGCAACTCGCATATTTTGCTAAATATATGCGCATATTTGCCACTCGCAAATTTTGCTACAAATATGCGCATATTTTGCCATTCGCAAATTTTGCCACTCGCATATTTTGCTACTTGCATATTTTGCAACTCGCCAATTTTGCCACTCGCATATTTTGCTACAAATATGCGCATATTTTGCCATTCACATATTTTGCAAAAAATAGGCACAAAAACTACACTGAGCTAACGTTACTATGTAAAATGTGTATTAAATACAATGTTAACTACAGGTCTTCTGTAGAATTGGGTCCCCAGTGCTTCTCTCAACATAGAAAATGTGAAAAAGATCAACCCAGTAACTTACTTTGGATAAACCACTCTGCAAGCATGTGAAAAATAGGTAATTGACATTTGGCTCCCCTTGTGATGTCAGAAGGGGATAACACCACCCCTTAATCTGCACTATCCAACCACAGCACTGCAATCTGCATTTTGCAATTTGCGAGTGGCAACCAAATTCGATTGGCGACCGAATTTTGAGTGACGACCGAGTGGCGACCGAATTCGAGTGGCATCCGAGTGGTGACCGAATTCGAGTGGCGACCGAATTCGAGTGATGAACGAGTATCGATATTGACCCAAAAATGGTTCTGAGGTTGTTTCTTGGTCATTCTTTGATCAATTTAAATGAAACGTGGTACCCTTCATGTGGACCATGAACTGGGGGTCCATGACAAATTTGAGGACAGCGCCACCATGGGTCATGAGATATAAAAAAAAGGATACTTTTGCCCATAACTTCTAATGATCTTGGTGTCTATGGATTCCTTGGCTCATGCCGAATCTGTCTATGTATTATGCCGGGTTTGACCAAACCGCCTGTCCGCCATTTTGAAATGTGTCATAAATTGCTATATGTTTTGAAGTATTGGACATATTAGTGCAAAAATCAGTAGGGAGCTTCAGCATGATGTCCTGAAGGTACCTGGGAAGTCTGAGTACAGTGCCACCTAGGGGTTATAACTGCTTATAACTTCTGAATACTTTGTCTGATATTCATTTTCTTTGTGAAATTGTATTCAACTCATTTGTTATTTTCCAACATTCTGTTTATGAGCTCTGTTCATGCATTACAAATTTTCTCTATTTTATGCCAGGTTCTGCTCTTATATGGAAGGTTTCGCGGACAGGGATTAGCTGTAGCCAGGACTAGGCCTTAGTTTAATTAGGAAATATAACAAGTTTTAAAGGAATAGTCTACTCATTTTCAATATTAAACTATGTTATTACCTTAACTAAGAAGATTTGATATATACCTCTATCATCTTAGTGCGTGCACGTAAGCACTGGGGCGCGCTCCAACACTTCGATAGCATTTAGCTTAGCCCCATTCATTCAATGGTATCAAACAGAGATAAAGTTAGAAGTGACCAAACACATCAACGTTTTTCCTTTTAAAGATGAGTAGTTATACGAGCAAGTTTGGTGGTACAAAATAAAACGTAGCACTTTTTCTAAGCGGATTTAAAAGGGTAACTATATTGTATGGCGAATAGCACTTTTCGGAGTACTTCGACTCGCCTGAAAAATCCGCTCCCCTTCTCCCTCTCATAATGGGAGAGGGAGAGTGTTACTGCGCCGAGTCCAAACAAAGAAAAGTCAGATCATTGGCAGATGTCATTTGACACCAATGAGGACATATTTATGAATAAAGACATTGATTTTGATTAATAAAACGCTTAAAATCCTACTTAGAGTCCCTTTAAATATTATACATTAAATATTATATATTTTACATGCAAATTGCATACAGACAAAAAAATGCTTGGATATTTTTAACTCAGCATTGTGTCAAAGAGGGATGAGCCCAGCCCCTTGGGTTGTAATTTAACCTTTGAATCCAATGTTGAGTCAAATATAAAAATGTTCTGGGTTAGGCTTGTCCCTTTTTGACCCAAAACTGGGTTGAAAATAACCCAGCCTTTTTTTAAGAGTGTATGCATTACATATTTTACATTTTGCAAAACCTTAAAATGCTGTTAATTTAAAGGTTTAAAATTTAAATGTAATTGTTTTGCAGACATGCAGATGTGAACAAAACAACTTCAGATATTTTTGCAGCCATTAAGAGAGCACATTAAGTGTTGTGTAATGGCCAATATTTCATTTAATGTATATGTACCCACACTCTTCTTTTACAGGTAGAAAGTATATTAAAGAAAACCACATATGCAGCTGCTATGCCTGTCTCACCTCACACCCAGGAACTGGGGCTGCTCCCCTGGAGCACTGGATTCACTCTCCATTTTAAGTGAATCGATGTGGGCAATGGAAATGACAGTGGCAGCCACATACCACGGCAGACCCAAAAACGAGCAGGTTACCAACAGAATGCCCACCCACAGCAGGTCCAAATGATACCCGCAGGCTTTCTTTAACAGACAGAGAGAATGGAAAAAATCAATAGTGATGAATTGAACAGGGATTTAATGACCCATCCACAATGAACCTTTGAGAAAGCTGGTTAACCGCAGGTTTCCCTTTTATAAAAGTATAGAAGATAAAGCATAAAGAAAAGTGTTCCCAGTGTTAAAAGTAGGATAATATGTTAAATCTATTACCACTAATACCTTTAGCTTGTTTTCCTTGCGGTTGACGATAACAGCACTGATCTGCTGATCCATAAACATGAGGATGGTGACAAGAAGAGCAGGGACAAAGCTTGCCAGATAAACCCACCACGGATTCTTTCCAAAAGGCATCACAAACCAACCCCGATCTGAGCGAGTGGGCTGCATGAATCATAAAGCACATAAAATACACCACTGAGAAAAAAAATTGGTATTAAGTGTATGGGATTGGTACTCTATGTACTCTTGCAGTACCTTGAACTCTGTGGGCACAATGAGTTTGGGCGTGTTTAGACCAATAAGCATGTCCAAGCCCACAAACGTCATGATGGACATGAAGATAGAAAAGTCACTTATCAATTTCCTCAGCTGGAAAGAAAAGGATATAAACAAATATGAACAAACAAAGTACAAGAAATTGTGTAGTTTAAGGCTGTTTTTTTTCTAAACAAGAGGATTACAGAAAGAGGATTTTCTATTTCAGTTTTGCACATTTATAACAACCAACCTGATCTCATGGGAAAATATACCTATTTTACATGGTGGTGGATAAGTATGAATTTGTATGATGTGAATAATACAAAAATGTATGGTTATGCAAAAAACATGAGCCCTGACCCTAACCAGAACATCACAGGGGCAAAAGCAGATTATTGTAAAACATACAAATGAGATTGTATGAATTCATAGGGCCTAGACATCTTGTAAAACATTTACATCTTGCAAATAACCTCAGAATGTAAAAAATTATCATTATTTAATTACAAATCTCAAGCTGGTGATGTTCTCCATGGTTTCGACATGGAAATGTTTATGTAATCTGGAAACATCTGATTTTATTGGTTAACTCATTCCCTGCCAGCCTTTTTTTTTAAAGTTGCTCGCCAACATTTTTTGTTTTAAAAAATGTCTTCCATGAAAAATTTCTTCTAAAAATATATAAACATTCAAATATGTCAAATGAAAGAACAGACCCTCTGCTTTCAAACAAACAAACAAAATGGGATTTTTTTTCTCTGTTTATAAACTATGGGTAAAATATGGATTTTTTTTTCAAAAATACTTTTTTTTTGCAATGTTGTCAGAGATCAGATTTGGAACGATTATCAAAACGTACACACAGCGTAAAATAAATAAATATTTTTTTTGCTGCAGTTTTTTTAATAAATTGGGTAAAGAGTTAAAACATGTAACATTTTGGGCATTGTCAAGGCCTTCATCAGATTTCAGACAATGTTTCAAAGAAAAGTTTAAAATCTAACCAAAAGCATCCAAGATAATGATGAATGGGAAACTCTTGTAGTTGTAAAAATTTTTTTGGTAAAAGCTCTATCCACTGGTCTTACCGTTGTGGGAAAGTATCGGCTAAACTTGAACTTCTTCAGAGTGACTGTCATACTGTAGGTCCCGAAGAACAAAATGAAGGACATGAGAGCAAGATCTGGCACAAATTTGCAGGAATTCCCCACCAGAGAGCCGCCATACTTCACACACTCCTTTTTGCTCAACTGAGTCCAGTCCAGAGCTGTTATATTTAACTGATAGACAGCAGGCACATAGAGAAAGAGAGAAATCGAGGACAAGGGGGAACATAAAGACAGGAAAGAATAGAAGGGTTGGATGCATGGTGGACAAAAGAGTGAAAAAGAAAGAGAGAGAAAATAAAACAGGACAGAGTACAGAGAAAAAACACAGCAAACCCTGTAATATTGGATCTATCTGTAATAAATTCATTTGATTTGACTCGTGCACTGTAAAAAGATTTGTTGGTTAAAAAGTTGCATTAACATACTTTTTTAATGAAGTTTATTAAACTAAGTTCATGAGGAGCATGGTCATGTGATCCAACCAATCAGTGCAAAGAGGGGCCTATAAATGGCAGTCCCTCACCTCTGTCCCGTGACAGATTTTTTGCAGCATCCCTGCTCCACCCCATCACCTCATTCTCATCTAGTTTCATTCATCCCAGTTAAAGAGTGGGGAGCACTCGGGTTTGGGCTAAAATTTCGAGCTCGCAACCCTCTCCTCGGACAGCACGCAAAATATGCTTTATCTCATTCCCTATCATTACATGTTAATGCGAACTCGTGAAAGTAACTAAAATGTACGTTGAATGAGCTCGAAATTTTAAGGCAAGCAGGTAACTTACTTTTTAAGTTGAACCATCAAATCTTTTTTTACAGTGTGAACATGGTAATAACCAGTGGCAGCCGGTGACTTCTTTTTTCGAGGGCGCTCGATGCGAAGTTCATCACAACATGTATGTAGCCTGTCATGTGCGTGGTTCGTAATTTCAAAATATGTGTTCTGCGCATCGGGTGATCCTATGTGCATCACGTGTCATGCCAAAATAAGTGCCTGCTGCAGAAGCGTCTAAAAGGTTTATGATAAAAGAAACACTCGCGTTTGCCTGATCCTCGCATAATTTCATGTGTAATCAGAGTTTACTGTTAAGGGAGTGTCTTGCGTGTATTTGGTGATCGTGAGCATCTCTTTTATCATAAACAGTTTTGACGCGTGTGCAGCAGGCATTTATTTTGACAAAGCACGTGATGCACATGGTTTACATGATGCAACAAACACATATTTTGAAAACGCAAGCAACACACATGACACTCCGAACACTTATTTTGAATTTGTGCCCCTCGGATGAGCAGTCAAAACTACAGATGCATTCATTCATCCCAGAATTCATTTAGGCTACATTTTTGCATTTGGCAGATGCTAATTGTGTCAAAGCTTTTGGGGGTCGTCGTAACTACCCCCCAAAACATGATGCCCTGATAGATATAAGAAATATTATTCTGTAAATTTGGAAAGATTATTTGGTTCTAAAATCAACACTTTTAACACAAAACTCTGATTATTAAGTAAGTATTTGGCAAACGCGAGTTTCTCTTTTATCACAAACCCTCAGCAGACTCGTATTTTGACATCACTTGTGATGCACATAAGTTTACACATATTTTAAAATGATGAGCCACACATATGACGGGCTACATACATGTTGTGATGAGCTTCGCATCGTGCGCCCTCAAAAAAGAAATCACTGCCTACCACTGGTCAAAGACAAAAATTTGTGAGTGAGATGAAGATATTTAAGGCACTTACACCAAACAGAGCAGAGCTATTATCTGGCACCGGGACTACAACAGCGAAGATCATTGTTCCCACTAAAAACAAACAAAGAAAGGATGAAACAGACAGACAGACAGGAGGATGAGAACAAACGAAAATTCCTTCCAGGATCAAAGCCAACTGTGGCAACTGACTGCAGGTATGGCCACAATGTATTTTCATATGGCTTTTGCAACAGACCTGGATGTGTAATATACATTTTAAAAAGCCTTGGTGCTAAATTTCACACACAGCTTCAAGTCTTGTGAATATTGAACAGTACTCACATCAATCAGCAGCCATGTTTGGGTTTTGCAGCAAAAACAAACGTAACACAAATAAGTTACAGTAATCACATGCACTTAGCCAGTTTTCTTCAAACACCTGAATTAACATACTATTAAAGAAGACATAAATATCCAATTCATACTGTACTTATTGACAAGCAAAATTATTTCATTTTACCATCAGCCCTTATATGCCAAGAACGGACTTACCCTGGTCAGGAGCGACACACTCGCATTTGTAGGTAGTAACGTAATCTGGTTTGAAGTCAGTGTTGATGGGATAGTACTTGAGGGCTCCCACCATCTTCTTGATAGCATCCGAGATGAAGATAAAGGAGATGAGACTAGAGAAGCCTTCCTCCGTGAAACGGGTCATGTACTTTATGATGTAACTGGCGTCCGTTGCGACCAGCAATAAACACTGAACACATGAGTGCATAGCGATCCATAGCCGTAGCTCCATGTAATCAATATCATTATTTCTGAAGAAAAGGAAAGTTTAAAGAAACATAAACTGGGTGATGAACGCATGTCCTGACAAGACAAAAGTTGCTAGTTTGCATCGGTAAAGAGACATGATTTATGGGAGAGCTAATGAAGTGAACAATCAAGGCTATTCTGTATTGTCCTCAAACAATGGAGTGTGAAATTATGATGGATTGCTCTCTCACTTGCTGAATTCATACAGTAGCTTCTCAAAGATGAGGATGGGGCCTGTTGAGCTGAGAATAATGAGAGGCTGACCACTAAACAAACAGAAGACGGTGCCTGCCAAAGCAGTTCCCAAAAAACTCTCCATCACACCCTGAGAAAGAGAGAGACAAAGATATAATCAGTGAGTAAGAGAAGGTTAAAGACAAGGGAAACAAGGTATTAAAAGGCGAGGTTCACGATCTCTGTTGACATTTGAAATCACCTTGGTCTTGATGTCAGATCAATGTCTGATTTTGACATCAGGTCAATGTTGGATTTTGAGCAGATGTCAAGGTGAATTAAGACTATTTAATACCTGCAGAAACTCTTTAGGCTGTAGGCTTGTATTTCATAATAAATGTCGGATTTTGAAGTTGGTTCAACGTTGGATTTTAACATCGGAACAATGTCGTATTTTGACGTCGGTCCAAGTCGGATTTTGACGTGGGTTTAACGTCAGATCCTTATGTGGGTTCAACATAGGATCTTGATGTCGGATCAACGTTGGATTTTGATGTCAATGCTGATTGGCTACAAGTATGTTTTGGTACTTGGCTCGATTCCCTTTTTCAAAAATCATGGACCCTGCCTTTAAATCTTATGACAAAACGGCTGTAATATAATTGAGGAGCTAAGATGTAAAAGCTGCTTAACGCCACCTCAGTCAAAAATGAGATAATTGATATTGACCAAATCCTCTCATATTATAAGTTCATCAAGGCACGTATACTACGTTTATCAAATACTTTTGCATTCAAGGTATGTTCAACGACGAATCCTGAGGTCGGATCTTGACGTCGGTTCAACATCGGATCCTGACGCTGGTTCAACGTCGGATCTTGACGCCGGTTCAACGTTGGATTTTGATGTCGGATCAACGTCGGATCCTGACGTTGGTTCAACGTCTGATTTTCACGTCGGTTCAACAACGGATTTTGATGTCGGAACAACGTCAGATTTTGACGTCGGATCCTGGGCCTGATGTCAAGACCCAACTTCGATCTGATGTCAAAATTCAACACAAGTGGATACAGTAAACTGACAACATAAATGTTTTTCCAGTAAAAGTCTGTGCACATTTATTATGAAATATTAGCTTTCCGCTAACCTAATAAAATCTGGACCTTCTATTGATAGACCCACCCACACATACACAACCCAGGCAACGATGTTAATAAGTATACATGCCCCTTACTGCTGATTGGCTACAAGTATGTTTTGATACTCAGCCCGACTCCTTTTTCCAAAGCGTTTTTTCGAAAATCATGGACCCTGCTTTTAAGTCTTATGACAGAACGGCTGTAATGTAATTGAGGAGCCAAGTTGTAAAAGCTGCTAAACGCCGCCATAGTCAAAAATGAGATAATTGATATTGACCAAATCAAGGCACGTATACTACGTTTATCAAATACTTTTGCATTCAATGTCAGTTCAACGTCGGATCCTGACGCCGGTTCAACGTCGGATTTTGACGTTGGACTTTGACGCCGGATCAACGTCGGATCCTGAGTCAAAAATTATATAAATTGATTTTGACCAAATCCTCTCATATTAAAAGTTCAAGGCATGTATACTACCTTTATCAAATACTTTTGCTTCAATCCGCTTAATCCCACCCTCAGGGCATTCAGAAATACCAGATGGGTGGTCTGATAAAAATGCAAATTTACAAGAAAACATGTCAGATGCACTTAGAGGGTTTTGCATCTGAGCTCTTCAATTGTTAGTCCAAGTTATAAAACAGGTTAGTTCTAGTCCTTGATTCTGATTGGTCAATAGCTATTTTATTTATGATTAAAAAAACACAGCTATGAATACTGCACTAACAATTACGGGTATCACTGCGCACCCTTAGAGTATGATTTTAGAAATTCTAAGCAAAGGATTATGACTTTGAAGATGCTAAAAAATAGCATAGTTTTGATGAATTATGTGTTTTAAAACCTTTGAATGGTAGTGTTTATTTCTACACTGTAAAAATTCCTTGTTGCACTTAAATTATTGTGTTTAATTAATTAGAAATTAATTTGACTTTCAAGGAGTTGCTATAAATTATAAAAATAAAGTTGAAATAACTTCACTAGTCAAGAAAGTTTAAATGAATTGTAAATTCGTGTTGATTGAAGTGCAACAAGGAATTGTTTACAGTGTTGAGATATTAAGAGATATTGATTCAGATTCCTGAAAAAAACAACAGCAGAATTGGTGGCAACAGTTGAGCATGTAATCCTGTATTGCATTTTATTTGTTTATTTTTAATGATTTTCTCCACTCAAAAAATATTGTGTTTAAAAAATAGTGGTTAAGAAAATATAAAGAGGGTTATACCAAATCTACTCGTAAAGTGCTCAATAAAAGATAACAGCATTCAACTTTAATCAAAAGTGCCAAATCCTGAGTCAGAAAAGCAGAAAATTGCAGGACTTACCTGGTAGTTGTCTGTGGCATCCCCTAGAAGACCCCCGAAGGTGATTGCATTGGTTATGCATCCCAAGTAAATGAAGAGCACTGCAGAGATAGACTGAATGTGGAAGCCTTCATAAAAGTCACTCAGGTACCAGGGAAGCTTCCTCTTGATGTCAAGCACAAGGCCGCCACAGAACCTGTTCGACAAACAGAAATGCATTATTCATCAGCAAGCTCTCCTCTTTACCTCATATTATGAAGACAGGCAGAGGTGAGCTCTATCTTAAGTTATTATCACAAAGTATTGGCAGAGCACTGCTATTTTCTGAATCTGTCCTGACATACCCTCTAGCAGAAGTGCCAAATGACCGGTTACATTTTCTTTATATTGACATAATGGTTAAGACTTGAACTCGGCTGAGTGAACCTTAAAGTATCTTTCAATTATATGTAAAGACAGATAAGACAAAATAATTCGGAGCTTTAGGGTTTTAAACCTTTCTACCAAAGCATTTCGGAGATGTTTTGGGCAAGGTGGCAATTTTCTGTCTCTATCGTGAAGTCAACGCAAAGCTGCAATTCATCGACTGTCTTTAAGAGGGAGTCAATCCCATAGACCCCTATGTTAAAATGGCCAACTTCACAGCAGAAATAAATATATGTTTTTGATCTATATAGTGTAATTTGCCCTTCATGAAAACTGTGAGAGGAGTGATTATTTTGTATGAATACATTTTTTATTAGTCTTAAAGTTCTGCATAATTAAGGGCGTGGCCACTTGAGGCTCAAAAACCTCTCCACTAACCTATGGGTGACATCATGTACACTACGTCCATATTATTTACAGTCTATTGTAATAAGCCAATATTTAAACTAAAGATGATCCCCTCGCTGTCAACGCATTCAAACACACCTCCCAGTATACGCCAGCTCTTCTCCAAGCTCATGTGGCACAGGCATCTCCTCATCTTCACCAATGGGTCCTCCACCACCCACGGATCCATTCACATGACCCAGCTCATTGAGAGAAAACACAGACTTCCTTTTCCGCAAAACCAAGAGCAGTGTTAAAGATGAAACGCATATGGGCCCTTCAATAAAGTTGCAAAGAGTGAGGTTTACCTTTGGTCAGCCGAAGGAATTTTTTTGGGGGGTTCAATGCGAATCTTGGGGTCCCATTCTCCGGGTGGAAGCACAATCACCTCATCCAGGAACTCGTCGATTCCTGCAATCAGATCTTCCCGGTCCCTGGCTTTATATGCTACATCACTGAAGAGCTACAGATATAACAGACACACTTTTGTCAGGAAAATTGGACCACTTTAAACAACATTTTTTTAAAAGAATCATATTGAAAATACTCACATCATCCACCATGAGAGTGGCAATGGCACGTCCAATTTCATTGTAAGATTTGGCTTTACCAGAAGGCCCAAGAAGCACAAAAATGAATCTGTTCAAAACATGCAATATATCAATGTGAATCCCTTTTTAAAACATATGAGAGAAACATCTCAGATAGAAGACAAACATACAGGTTTGAAACAACTTAAGTAAATAACAAGAATTAGCTATTTTTGTGTAAACTATTCCGCTGTTGAGTCAACACAGAAAACAAAACTGTTACCTGGTGGGCACTGGGACTTCAGTCAGTCCCCCAAGAGTTGTGGCCTGAGCCAGGCGAACAAAAGCCACAAAGGGTTTGTCTAAGAAGTCCACTTCTCCCACCAGGACATTTGATGCCTCTGCATCTCTGGGGATTTTCTTCATGAATTTGTTCTTCAGCTAAAAGTCAACAAAGAAGAAACTGAATAATTGGTCAAAATTTTCCCTTTTTATTTAAGTTTTTTAAAGTGATATTAGATATTTGTTATGAGTATGTTAAATTACAGAAAAATGTGTTTAACCACCTAGCCAAATTTGAATAATAAAAAAATCACTAAATTAATAAAATAAATTATAAAAATCTTGAAATCTTGCTGTGTTGAAACCACACTCACTCACGGGTAAGCTGCATTCTCTTTGGTTTTGGCTAGAAGAGATACAGCAATGGCTGACATGTTAAGGGGTTAGGTTTGGGGTAGGATTATGATTAAAACAGTAGTTCTGTCTAGATTGGATACAGCTATGGCCTAAATCCAGTGAAATTTTGGGTTAGGTTTGGGAGTAAAATTAGTATAAAAACAGGCTCATCGGGAGATATTTCACTAGATTTAGGCGTTTGATATATCTCTTGTAGCCACAACCCTTGTCTTTTAACTTTCAAATACCACTAAAACCTGCTCGTGATTGTGTTAGGAATGGGGCAATGCTCGGTGGCTCCAGTGCATCATCGTGCCAACATTTTAGCCCGGCCCAAATAATCCTTAACCCAGAAATGGTGAAAAACTGTTTAACAGTCACACTCTGTCATGAACTTCACGCACGGTCGCTCTATCACGACTGGGAGAGACAGCGAGGGGGAACAAATCCAATCGCAGAAGAGGTTGGAGGACACACAACAAGACTTTTATTATAATACAAACACAAATCAAAAAACTGTTGGAAAAACAGTACTAGAAATAAAACAGACTAGACAGGACTGACTCTAACAAACTTGGCATCACAAACAGAACTGAAACAAGGACTTGACAGGAACACAAGGACTTGACAGGAACACGGACTGGTCTCGACCCAAACATGGACTGGACACAAGCTGATCGACGTGATCCGGGGAGACCTGACAGACGACACAAAGAACATGATCAGGAGAAATATACATATACAATTGTAAATTCATATAACACACAAGCACAGGATGCAAGACAACAGGGTATTATATACGGGAAAAAATCAAGAGGGAACAGTGGAAACTAATCAAACAATGATTGGATGATCTAACGAGGAGACGAGGGGTCAGGGGCATAAACGACACATGGACGTACACAGCCCAAACATAGGCCATGTGCTACCACACAAAACATGGGTCACGATCCTTCCACATGACTAAGAACAACTATGACAGGACGAAGGTTCATGACACACTCCACAATTCGTTAGTACTACGGAAAAATAGCAGCAGGGGCTTTGTTAGGCCATTTTTAGAGGGACTTTAGCCCCCCAAATTCTTCTCAGTCCCCCCCTAAAAATGTTTCTATGTTAGGTCCATAAACTGTACAAGGATTTGTGATCGCTTCAGTCCCCTTAAAATTTTTTTTGAAATCGGCAGCGGGGCAGACTTTGTCTCTTTCCCCTCTGCGACTTTCATCACGTTTAGCTCATATATGCAATTCAGTGGAATACTCTGATAAGGTGGCAGAGCTAGAGGGCTTTCAAATTTTAATTTGCTACTTTCACTCCCTCAAAAAAAATATTTCCTGTTAATTGATATGTTTGTTTCGACGTGCTGCAGCACAGCGCATTGTTAAAATAAAATATTAAAGGTGCAGTGTGTACATTTTAGCGGCAACTAGTGGTGAGGTTTCAAATTGCAACCAATGGCTCAGTTTACTGCTCACCCCTCACTTTTGAAACTCATAGAGAAGCTACGGTAGCTGCCACCAGACAAACATGTCATCGTCAGAGACAACTTAGTAAAAAAAGTTTGTCCGTTAAGGGCTTCTGTAGAAACATGGCGGCACAAAATGGCGACTTTCATGTAAGGGGACCCTCTGTGTATGTAGATAAAAACGTCTCATTCTAAGGTAATAAAAAGGTATTGGTTCATTATAAAAAGGTCTTTATACACCACTGATAATATAGTTTTGTATATTATTTTGCATTTCTCTCAAGAGACCCTTACACGTATGCTGTACGTTGCAAATTTTACATAATGATTTCACCCTAGACTGGTAGAGGATGCATAGTATTTGTCTTTCTGTGGACTGAATAAAGTCTATGCTTATGGATTGTGCTTTCTTTATCTCTTTGTACTGTTTTACAACAGAACCATGTTTTTATTCTTGAAGTGATCTTTTACTGTGATGAGTTTAACTGTGTTGTACTGGACTGCTGCCTTGAACTTGACAACGCATAGTGTGCGCAGCATGGCGCTTCCTACCCAACCATAGTACGCGTGCACAGAGCAAAATTAGTTCATGTTCTTTAAGGTTTACGGACAAGCACACATTAACATGTCTCAAAATAGCTGTCTTTGTGAGTATCACTACAAACAATTTTGCATTCAATCTTTTCTTATTAAGAGAGTTTTATCCTAATTTACATGAATTAGTTTGTTCACCTGCAGTAGTATTTTTCGATTTTTTTCCCCATTTGGCTGTGCTTGATTGTGAGAATGTGTAGGTCTTAATCGGACAACTTTAGGACAAATAAACTGGAACAATGTGCTTAAAAGACAAAACGGCCTTTTACTGCTAATGACTCTCACACTTTATTACTTTACTTAATGGTACTACTTCTAAGATCCTCTGGATTAAAGGCTTTGCTTCATTGTTCTCCTCCTGTCTTGCTTTAAACAAAGTGTAAACCAAGCATACTGTATAATACATGATGTCCTCTAGCGCTTTTGGAGAGATTTTTATATCTATATTGTACTTGAACAACAACAATTTGAGTTTAGCAACGCTATATTGCTTTTCAGACAGACAGAGCTTTATGTACAGTTTATAGGCCTATAGGCAATAAAACAATATCTTTATGGGTAACAGCAACATCTCATCTTCCTGCTCAGCCCAGTAAACAAGCAGAAATGGGTTTAGAAGCTGGGCGAGAGTCTTACATCAAAAATGAATGTTGAATTACTTTTTATTTAATAACAAGGACTTCTATTGATCATGTTAGTTTGAAAATCTTGCTGTCATTTAAAAAGCATGTCATTGATTTTAGTCGTGAATGACTGAAAATGAAATATAAAACTTTCCTTTTACAGTATATCTTAAAGAACAAATGCTGTACACTATGAATGATTGCTGTACAGTAATCAGAGCTTTCCCTGTACATTGTGTCCCCATGAACACAACGGAGAGAGTGACACATTTTCCAAAGGGAACAGCCTGCAGCTCTCTGGTGTCTCCATGCATGTGATTGCTTTGCACGAGGACCACACAGTGACCGGAACACGTTTCCCCAATCACAAATCAATCCTGACCCACAGTAACGCTGAGCATATTTAACAGGCAAAGCCACACAATTACATTCACCTCATCGCCATTAAAATCAAAGGTTAAATTTATTAAAATTATACTGGCTGAAAAAGCAAATACGTCCCTGATTTCTAGAATCGCTCTAATATGTCAGTCAAAAAACTGGTTATGGCAACTAAATAACTTTAATAGACATACTGTACTAATATAACATATTTTTAAGCATTTGAACATCGAAAAATTATCTGTGAATTTGTGGCAATGTACAGATAACCAAGCAGTGACTTCATGAGACTCACCTGGTCTGTGCTCGGTGTGTCTGCAATGTCATTCATACTTCTGCTCTGTGCATGGTCTACGGACAGAGAAGCACAACTAAACATAAATGCATGATAGCCAAAAATTGTCATTGATAGTCACCCTAACCCATGCATTAGACAAGAGCAATCTTCATAAAGTATATTCATAAAGTGTTGGCTGTTTCCTAACCAATAAAGCACCTAAATACTTTCTGATATGGTAGCTTTATGAAAATTAAATCTTTAAAGAGCCAGTTATGACAATAAACTATTGAATGAACTTTCGTGCTTTTAACCATACTTTCACTACAACTCATGTCAGTAATGAGTCAATAGATCCAGAGAACATGCACTCTAAAAATGGCTGAGTTATTTTTAAGCCATGTTGGGTAAATATTGGACAGAACACACCGCTGGGTTAAAATTGACCCAATGCTGGGTTGTTTTAACCCAACATTCTGGGTTATTATAACCCATGGTTGCACATTGGGTCATTTTGAACCCAGAATGGGTTGATTTTTAATCCAGCATGTATTCTGTCTAATATTTACCCATTATTGGTTAAATATAACCCAGATTTTTTTAGAATGTGGTTGAATGGAAGCAGACAGCATCCAGAGGAACAGAAACTATGAAAAGTGGCCCACAGACTCACGTAGTCGGCCATAGTTGGATGCTTGCTTGCTACGTAGATCTTCAGTTGAGCGGATGAAATTTGCACCAGCGGTTGGTGTTCGGGCTATAGGAAACAACAAAAACTTTTCAATTAACTATTAAGCAGGCAATGTTCTTCTAATAAGCTGATGCTAATGAACTGTGGAAAACCGATTCAATGAAAAAGCTACAGCAATTAAAAGATTTTAAAGTGATAGTTCACTCAAAATATGGATTTTTCATTCTTTTAATGAAGCATCATAAGATAACAAATCACTACAGTCATTTCACTGCGATACCACAGATAGTTTATTTATTCATCAACTTTTTCCACCTATATCATTCAGAAGAGACAGAAAACTCACTGCCTCCAGAGCCGGACTTTCCCAAATCTGCCAGGGAGCGATGGATGGGCTTTTTTGTCTGGTGTCTGTGTTTTCTCAGCAGAACAAAGCTGATTTTATCTCTCAGTTCAGGACCAATCAACCCTTCCTCTATCTGATGCTCAATGATGTCATCTACATGAGAGAGACGTTAAAGGAAAAATGTGCCCAATTTTCTCACAATTTATTCACCTTCATGTCATGTCAGATGTAATAACTCCTTCTGGACACGTAATACAGAAACTTTATTACAACTACAAAATATGGCGGACTGTGGATAAAAATTAATCTCACTGTTTCTCACGTGTCTCATGACTAGTTGTGATCAGTGAGAACAAGAACCAATGAGATTCAACATTATCGACATGCCGCCATATTTAAACTAAAAAGACTGATCTGTGTTGCCATGGATACTGACATATCAATGTCTAAAAATGGTTAAAATGAAATCATTCTACTTTCAAAAATTTACCTACTGGAGACTTTTGGATTACTTTAATGATAGATGTATGTGCTCATGCTGTTTATTTAAAAATATGTAACTAAATGACATTGCTCACCGACTATCTGTGGAAGAGAGTAACCGTCCATGTCTAGCAACACGGTTCCTGTCTGTAGACATGTTCGCAGTTCAAACAGGCTATGCAGAGATAGTGTTGAAACATGGGGCTTGCTCCATCTCTCACCGCCCTCCTCGACCTTTTCTTCAAACTTCACCCATCTTCACAATCACACACATATTAGTGAGGGCATATTATGGATGTCTATTGTTTTCACACCAAGATAATGCATAATACAGTATAAAAGAATCTACAACTTAAAGCCCCAAACCATCACACAAACCTGTTAATAAAGCATGACTTTTTACTTGTGAGCCCCACCTAAAAACGATAAATTTGAACAAATAGGTCATGATGAATCATGGCCCAAAATAGGTTACAGGACCCCCAAAAATACCCCAGATTACATTTAATACAGATTCACAGGTAAATCGCACTTATGCTTTTAAATAGGCATACATAAAATGATTAATTTTCTTATTCAGCCTATGTCTAGTCACACTAACAGTTTTTGCATATTGTTGTGCCCATACACCTGAGAAGGGTATACCTAAAGCCTGGAGATCTCCAAATGGGGGCGGAAAACTCAGAAACTGGGTGTGGCAACCTCTTATTGACAGATGCTAATGCAATCAGACATGACACGTGCAATCCCCGCCTAACCCTGATCTGCTCCCTTTTGGAGGTACCGCCCACTTTGGGAGTTGACACCCATAACCAATCTGCATCTGTATCTACCTGGAACAGCTCACTATCAGAAATAAAGGTACAAATGCTGGTATTGGGACGGTACTATGTGCAATTTAGGTACAGATGTGTACCTATGATTACATATATATGTATCTTTAAGTACCAATATGTATCTTTAGGATTTACTAATATGCATCCTTTAGGTACAAATGTGTACTCTCTAAAGCAAAGGTCTTCAACCTTTTCCAGGCTAGGGACCCTTTAATGAATTGAGAGAAGGAACAGGGACCCCCAGTACATGTATCAAATTAGGACTGTATTTATTATTATTTATAATACATACTTTGTTATTATGGTGATGTTACAAAGAGACTAAAATAATAATTTTTGGCATACTACATTACATTTTAATTTGTCCGAATATGTTTTATTCTGGGTACTTTATGCTTTTCATTTAAAGTTTTTTTTGTTATTAGCATATTAATTCATTTTGTTTGAATTGCAAGCGGGGACATGCACATGCACTTTATTTGGAGGACCCCCTGTAACACCACCCGGACCCTCTGTTGAAGACCCATGCTCTAAAGTGTACCACCCTACAGCTTTGTACCTTTATTACTGAATGTGGGCTGTAATATAAATACATGAACATGATTTGATGTTTGTAAATTTTTATACAATGTTTACTCTCTGTATGATTTTTTATGGTTTTTGGTACTCTGTTTGGTAACCAGTTGATCAAGATCCTGTTTCAAAACAGCTATTTATATATACAAGATACTATCCAGTTTTGGCTTACTCGTCTGTGTTTTATACCTAGCTGATTCCCTCCACTCCAGCTCATCTCCCTCGTGTTGCAGTGTGTCCATTTCAGTGAAGAGAGTGGGTGTGGGCATGGTGTCCTCATCGTCCCCTAATATGTAGCGCAATCGCTCTGCTGCTGGAGACACTTTGAGAGGAACAGGAATAGCAACTGAAAATCATTTTTTGTTTCTCAGTTAGACAGAAGAATGCTTTCTGACATCCACAAATAAAATCATGCAACTGCATGCAACATTGGTATTTGCAATACTTATGGAGAAACAATGTGGATACCAATTGTAAATAAAAGTTCATGGTGCATTAATTAATGTTAACAGTTACAACTCCTGATTTTATAAAAGTGTAAGTAAATGCTGAAATTAAATTGTATAATTAACAATTAAATTATTGTTATAGATTTATTGTTCATTATTAGTTCATGTTAGCTAATGCATTAACTATACTCTAAAAATGGCCTTATGGTTATATATGACCCATAAATATTGGAGAGAACACACCGCTGGGTTAAAGGACAAGTTTGGTATTTTACACTTAAAGCCCTGTTTTCAGATGTTTATGATGAAATAGAACGGTTTTGACTGAAATTTCGACATATGATGCTGGCCCGAGAATTTTCGGGTGTTTCTTGTATCACCTCCCACCTCTATAATGGCTATATAGGTGCACTGGAACAATCCTTCCTAAAATGCATTACACTTTCGTTTACAAAGACGTGAAACTCACCGAGTGGTCAGGGGTGTTCACTGATATGCTCACACAAAAATCGCTGTGAAAGATGCTTTCCAACAGGTATTATCGTAGTTTTTGTCCAACTCCATTGACTTGTATTAGATGTGCTGTGAGGTACGGTATTACTCCGCGTATTCTTGCAATTGGCAAAGGCGGATTATCGCCACCAACTGGGCTGGAGTGTCTATTATTCAAGCTCTCGACGAAAGAATATACGGGTGTGAGGCGTTTGGAAAAATAGGTCTAAAATAGGTAAAACACCTGTTGGAAAGCATCTTTTGCAGTGATTTTTGTGTGAGCATATCATTGAACACCCCTGACCACTCGGTGAGTTTCACGTCTTTGTAAACGAAAGTTTAATGCATTTTAGGAAGGATTGTTCCAGTGCACCTATAGCCATTATAGAGGTGGGAGGTGATACAAGAAACACCCGAAAATTCTCGGGGCAGCCGCATATGTCGAAATTTTAGTCAAAACCGTTCTATTTCATCATAAACAATCTGAAAACAGGACTTTAAGTGTAAAATACCGAACTTGTCCTTTAAAAATTACTCCATGCTGGGTTAAAAATTACCCAATGTTGGGTTGTTGGTTTGCACCATGGGGAATAATAACCCAGCAGTTGGGTTAAAACAACCCAGCATTGGGTTAATTTTAACCCATTGGTGTGTTCTGTCCAATATTTACCCATTATGGGTCAAAAATAACCCAGCCATTTTAAAAAGTGTAATTGTTAACAAATAAAACCTTTTTGCAAAGTGTTACCAGTTAAATGTTTACTCCAAGTAGTGGAGTGCAATCCTCTATCAATTAAAGCTGGATTAACATCATCCTCTGGTTTTAGAGACAAGGCTTATGGCTAGTCCTTGACTAAGACGGATGTTTGAACTCACTCTTAAGTCTACTGGGTTATTTTAACCCAATGCTGGGTAAATATTGTACAGAACACATGGTGGGTTATAAATAAACCTATGCTGGGTTGTTGCATAGGCTTTACCCAACATGTGTCCTGTCCAATATTTACCCAGCATTGGGTTTAATAACCCCGCAGAATTTACAGTGCCATCTCAACTAATATAATAACTTGCACTAACAGATCTTAAAATATGCCAGTTCCATTGATTTGTCTTGAGATACATACCAGTAACATATTTTTGTATGTCATGTTTACAAACATTTTTTAAAAACAAGGCCTTGTCCTGACTTTAGCTAAGCATTGTCTGTGAAACCAGGCCTATGAGTCAAAAGTTTAGACATACTTTACTAAATGAATGTTCCTCATTATCCTAAACAACTCTTTTGATTGATTTGATTTGGATAATTGTGCTTGAGAAATTGTGCCTATGTTCTCATTTATATTTTAATGGATGAGTTGGAACAGATAGTGAAGGTCATGAGGAAAGGCGTTGGCTGAGACAATGCCAAGCATGTGCTGTAATCCAGGCTGAAAAAAGAGGCATATTTATAAGATACGTTTTATTTAACATTTTTCAGTTAGAACATATGTTTGATACTTTTGAGTTCTTTGTACTCTTTTTGAAAATGTCCAATAAATAATAAAAATGAGTAGTTGTGTCCAAACTGTTAAATTGTAGTTTCGTTATGTCACAGATGGTGTGTCTACTGAACTCGTTTTCACACCACTGAGATGAGCTGTAATTGTGAATAAGGGCGGGTAAAGATCAATGGCATTGACTTTCATGTCAACGGGAACTTAGGTTACAGTCTGTTTTATAAACTCCTGTCAAAAAAATAATTAAGCTGTGAGAATTGTTTTTATATTGGATAATGAGTCTATTTCATACATCACTAACATTATTATTATAATTATTATTATTATATTAATTTAGCATAAATTAACGTGTTGAATTAAGGTGTTTTATGTGAATGTTTTTTTATTCCATATTTCTGTACTAATTTCGGTGCAAACTGCAAACTGATGCCTTGCATTTTATGTCTTTTTTGTGATATACTTTTTTGTACATAAAAAGTAAAGAACATTCTGTGAAAATATACGCTTAATATCTTTATTATTATTGACTCAGTAAGGCCATGTCAAAGTTTGAAATAAATGTGAAATGAATGATTGAAATCAAACTTTAGTTAGCTTATGAGACTTTAGCCTGGATTTCACAGACAGGGTCACATATGGGGTAATTTTGTGCTGTTATTTCAAGATGATTATACCACATTGGCAAAAGTGTTGTACTGTTATAAGATTTTAAGGTAAAGTTATACAATTTTTTTACCTGTGGGGGAAGTAAAATACCAGACATCATGTGAATCACTTCAAGCATTGTTGTGAAGATGATTAGACTCACTGTTTCTGCTGATGTCCGGTTGCAGGTTGTGGTCTGGTTGATCCAGGCCTCCCGTCTCGAGATCATAGCGGTCCCTCTCATCAAAATCATAGTGTTCATGTCTGTGATGGTCATGATGAAGTCCTCGCTCTATATCCGCTTCACGACTTGACATAGATGAACGTCTCCGTCTGCGCTTTCGACGGTAACCGCTGGGCACTGGCACACCAATGTAGATCGACTGGGGGTCTGAGGGAGGTAGAGCATTAAATAATTTGGTATGATGGCATCTGAAGTTTTCCCTAAAATTTCACTAAATAGAATTATAATAATGGCAAAACAACAACAACAAAAGCATGATGTCTTGGACATTGATTTTAAAAAGTAATTTCATGCTTCATAAAAAGTATTTGTTTTGTTTATTCAAGGCCTGTTGGTGCAGCTGAACATATTGTCCCTGTCATAACTGACACTGTAACATCTCAATAAATATCAGCACTACAATAAACCTCAGATAAAACTTTCCAGTGCTTCTCAAACATGGACAGTTACTAGACATCTGTGTCTAGGAACAAAACTTTTACACAATTTTTCAAAGATGAATCTAAAAAACAACAATTGTTTATCTAGGCTAAAGTTAAAAATAATGAGTTTTGGAGCATCAGAGTTTGATTTCAATCATTGATTTCACTATGATTTCAATTTTTGACATGAATTTACTAGACATTAATTAACATTCAATAGAGGGTATGCACGTGACGTCACCTTCGGCGAAAGTGACTGCGGTTACGCCCACTGAGTGGCCAAAAGTCTGAATGACAGCATTAGCATAGCATGAAAAACGTCTAAATGGGAAAGTAGTTGTGTGGTCGACTGTGCTAAATTAGCAGATTCAACAAAAATTGGGAGATTTTTTAGACTGCAAAAAAAAAAAAACACTCAAAGAAAAAGTAAATCAGTAGTTTTTCTAGTAGCAATAAAACAAGTAAAATTTTGGGATAAAAAATCCTATGAAAAATACACCAATACTCTTATTCTGTGTAATTGCAAAGTTTTGTCAGTGAGCCTTTATTAAAAAAAACACCCCTTATAATGAGCCAATTGTGTTCTACAAAAGTGGGATCGTTTAATCGAGACAAACATATGTCAGGAAAAGCAATGTGTGGCTATATGCCAATGTCCACAGACTACTGGTTGTTTGGCAAGTTGTTAGGGTCACTGGCCAAATAAATGAAATTTAAGCTGATAATAGTCAGCAGCCGCTATGAAAACCAGTCATTTTGTTGAAAGTTTTGCCACTCGACAGTGCGAACTCCGGCGTGGTCACGTGGAAAATTGACGTCGTTGCACACCCTCTATATTAAAGATATTAAAGTTATTGTATTTTCACATAATGTCCTGTGTCGGAAGCAAAAAGGTAGAGGTAGATCATTGGTATTTTCTGGTTGGTTGATTAATTAAGTTAAATATATGCTTTTACAGCCCAAAAGCATTGTTTACCTTGCTGACTCTGTTGCGGAATCGTGCTGCTATGCGGCCGGCGGGAATGCAGGACCCGACAGTAGTAAAAACACGAAATGGAGTTTATAATAATTTATAAGGACTCTGAATGAGCCAAGTGGAATGGATTTGAGGAGACAGCAGTGTTGAAGTCAATGCTGTAGCTAAAACGCGGAATGGAGTGCAATTTATTAAGCATTCCTCAAGCATTCCTTGCCCGGAATTAAATTAATAAATTAATATAAATTTTTATAAATACATTTTTATAAAACGCATGAGAAATATCTTGTTAAAGTGTTTAAATAAATTTTAAATAATAGTTTGTATAAGACAGTTTTACTAATTCTACAGTATAACAACATTACTTTATGTTAGTCTTTTTAAGTTCATATATGAAACTGTACTGTATATTTTAGCCTATATCAAGCATCATATAACATTCAACACTCAGATGATCATGACAACAGATATACATTTTTTTCTGGAGTTCAGGGTTAGTTAACAGAAAATCATTAGCTTAATATAGAACAATGGAAGTCAATGGATTGTGTGTCTGTGTGTCTAATTCCTACCCTCATCCTCCTCCTCTTCATAGCGGTAGTGACTGTCGCCCACTCCGCGATCATGGTCCATCCTGTGAGAATGTAAATATGGAATCATAATATTGATAAAGATGTGGCTTTAAAAGTATGAAAAAGGTTGCTTGCATACTAATTACAGAAAAAAAAAAATATTTTTGTATCACAGAAAATTTCTGTAATTTATTGTGACCAGTTTTTACTCTATTTTTCCAGCACGCCAGGTGACAAAAATGTTATTGTTTTTTTACAGAATTTTTTACAGTGTATTCAGATTTCACAATTTCCTCAAAACAATCCCATTTTGTATGGCTTTGTAATGACTTTTGTAATCATGCACAGCAGAAAGTGGTTGGCATGACTTGAGGCAGTGACACACTGAGCATTGAGCCGCCTGCTGAATCCCTGTCATTCAATGATCAATAGTCAAATAATTAACAGAACAAATAGCCAACGGAAAGATGCATAATTATCCAGAGGAAAACTCATATGATCTAAAAATAAAGCCATCCAGCTGGTGATCCTATGATATGATGATCTGCACAATGATTTTGTGCAATTGCAGCTTTTACATAAATGCAATATTGTTTATCGTCTATCAATATGTTTTGCAATTTGAATGGAAAATATGTACTTCTACTATCATGTTTTAAATATGGATTACTGGGGAATTTCCAAATGAACATGAAAATGAAAAAAAAAAAATGTGACCATGCATTTGAAATCCATGCTCATAATTTAATAATGAGACTAGGAGCATCAAAGTTTGATTTTAATTACTGATTTCAATCTCTAACATGACCTCAGTCAATATTAGAGTTATCAAGGTTAAATTTTTACATACTGTTCTTTACATTCTGTAGGATGATCACAAAAATTACTTTATCTGAGTTTTTCACAGGTAGGGTCACAAATTGTATCTCCTGATGTGAATATGTTTATTAGGGTTCTCAGAATGTTATTAATTAAAGCAATTTATAATGTATCAAATTGATCTTATTCCTCTAAATGTTCCTACTACTGTTATACAGCTCAGATAGGTTCAGCTAAGTTTTTGCTCAGGTAACTGCCACTGTTTATAAAGCAAGTGCACTGTTGCAGTGAAGCTCCGCTGGATACCAAGCTGGATAATTAGTTGTCACATCAGTGTCCTTCACACCTAATGGCCAGCCAGCAGAGAGAGAGAGTGAACAATAGAGAAACTGGATGCTGTCGGCCTTCCTCATTCAGAGGCCAAATCAATGGGTCGGCAGAGCCATTTGTGCCCAACCAACTAAGCCCTATCAACACCGGCAGCTTTAACTCTTCACCCTATACACAGGGTTGGGGAGTTACAAATTACATTTAACCGGATTACCTATTCAGGACCCGTGTTTGAATAATGTCAAAGATTATGGCGGGTCCTTAGCTAACCTCCTAATTTATATTTTTGTGCTTTATAGAGGTACCTCAATGCTTATAGGAGGTCTGAGACTACACCCCCCCAATACAAACACTGTTTAGGATACAAAAACCTAATTGTAATCTGTTAAAGTTATTTATACCACGAGTCTGTTAAATGCTCTATTCTGATTGGCTGAGAAATGTTCCGTGGGTATGCATTAATTTCTGATAACCGCACACTTGTCAAATGTTTTAAAAATAGGCACCAGAGCAATGTTTGTGCATGGTAACCGTGGTATAAGAGGAATAATTGACTCCGGTCCTTTGAATTATTTGAAAATAATGCACACCCAAGGTGCAATGCGGCACGACGCGAAGCTGAGTTTTTCTTTTAATTATTTTCTTATAATTCAATGACCCGTCGTCAATTATTTCTTTCGTAAAAAAAACATAGTCATCAGATTACAGTTACATTTTGAAAAAAATGGGAATACTTTCAGGATTACAATAGTTTCACTTAAAATAACTCATTATTTTGGCAAACTAACATTTATTTTCAAGCACTGCTTGACTGTACACTATAGTTCCTGTTTCTATTGTCAGTGATGACTTACGTGAGCATGCAGGACATGGGACATTTTGAGGTCCCCATGAAGAAACAAGCTTATAAATCAAAAAGGATGATGTTTCTTGAAAATGTGAATTGTAACAGAATACATTTAAAAGTAACCTCCCAAGTCTGCCTATACAGTATGCACTACTGTAAATTTATTTTTAATTTCTGCTAACCTTGTTGCTTCTCACAAACATTGTTCAAATTGTACTAGTTTATGGTCGACACATCAAAACTTAACTTTTAAAGTAGGATTTGAAAAAACTTTCACCATGAACATCTTTGGGCAGATCCCCGGACAGGACTTATTCTAGTCCTGGAGTAAGATGCATGTTTAAACTGCCTTATTTAAAAAAAATATCTTGCACAGACGTATCTTAACAAATATCAGTGCCATTTTTTAGTGTCAAGATGCACACAAGAAATGTTTTTTGAAAGGTTTGTAAAAACAACTAAAAAAGTCTTACCTGCTTCCAGGCACAGTTCACTGTTGAAGTGCTGAAGTGAATTGCTGATCAAAAGGATTCATCAGTACAGAACATCACTGAGGATCAGAGCTCTATTGGGCATGGGACAAAAACTAAACATGTAACAGAATAAACAATTACTTACCCCCGTCTCTCTCTGTCTCTCTCTCCCTCTCTCAGTCTCTCTCTCTCTCTGTCACTGACACACACAATTGTAGTGTGAGTCAATGGTGGACATACAGGGTCAATAAGTAGATAACTGGGACTCAGGCAAATGAACCATTGAGATCCAAATTAACTGACTTTCTTTACATCGGCCTCTTATTTCCACATTAGCTCATTTAAATGGATAGTTCACTCTTAAATGAAAATTCTGTCATCATTTACTCATCCTCATGTTGCTCTAAACCTGTATGACTTTCTTTTTTCTAATGAACACAAAAGACACACAGCAGACAGTGACCATTGACGTCCATAGCAGGAAAAAAAATAGTTTGGAAGTTTTGTGATAAATGAAGAAGATAATATTTTGATAATTGATGGTAAGCACACAGTTGACAGTATCCATTAAATTCCATCATATTTTTTATTCCTACTATGGAAGTCAATAGTCACTATCTGCTGTGAGTTTACCATCATTTCTCAAAATATCTTCTTTTTCATTCATCAGAAAAAAGAAAAAAAACATACAGGTTTAGAACAACATGAGGATGAGTAATGATGACAGAATTTTCATCTTAAGTTGAACTATCCCTTTAACCAGACTATTCACTATTGCAATGTTGCTTTAGCATAGCATATATAAAATGGTCAAAGAAATAAAAGTCATAAACTTTGATTCATCCCTCACTATTATTTGAAATCATTTTATTCCTTAATAGATTTTTTATGTGTTAAAACATATTTTTAGAGAGATTTTGAATGTGATTCTGAAGCAGAAATACTTCATTTCAAGGCCTCAAGCTATTTTTCCATAGTCCAAATCAGACAGGATAATGTCAGGATATGACATTTATTGACTACTAGGAAAAATCCAATTTAAAGCAGTGAGCACAGAAACTCCTCACACACACTGCCTATCAAAGCACACATGCGTCAATAACAAAATAGAGACGGAATGAAGATAAACTTGTATCCAGCAGCTCATTGGTTGATGATCTTATCCTAAGGGATCCAGGCTTTGATTCTGGCCTGACCTGAACTGATCTTGTTGTTTTCAAGACCTTTATTTTAAATCATTTTAATTCATATTATTAAAAAAGGACACTGAGGACAATCTTTGACTTATTTAAAGGTCTCTTATTACCTGCAAGTTGGAAAAACCTTTAACACATTTGATTAAACATCATTCTGAGACGCTATGTTTATTAATGATTTTAAATTAATAACCGCTCACCATGACTACGAGATCCGAAAAGCCAGCAATAATAACCTCTTACTCTTTTATCATCCAACCACACGGGGTCCTTATTGACTCGTCCATCAGATACACTTGACAGCTGACAATCGAAAGACAGCTCTCAGTCCTCTGCGCAAAAACTATTTCCAGCAAAAATGACATGTGGATGAAAATAAAAACCCATTTTCATTGTGTGGCACACAGGAGCCTACGACAGAATCCATTTTAGTTTTTGCATTGCATTTGTGTGAGTAATCAGGGCCACTCAATGATATTCATAGCTGAGATTGAATTCATTCTGAGGCCCGGAGCATGGCTGTCCCAGTTCGATTCGTTCAGTGATAACACCATATGGGTTTTTTGTTTGGAGATGATGAGAGATGAGAGATGCATATTACCTTAGGGAAAATGGCAAGGCAAGGCAGAGTGCATACCTATTACACTGCCAGTCTGAACTATGAGATGGAAACCTCAATGTTTAGATGTTGATTAAGAAACTTATGATCAGATCTGGAAAAGCTGCTTCCGATGTTTTGGACATTCAAGTTTAAAAATGTGGGTCATATATAACTGTAGATTTGTAGGCTACAGGTAACGCAAAGTGGGAAATTACACTACTGAAGGGCACAGATGCACTGTAATTTTAAACCCATTTTCTTGCGGTTAAAGTTGAAATTGTACCTCCATTATTTTATTAGGTTTATTTATAAGCCTGATTTAGGCTCTTCCTGCACATTATTTTTTTTACTTTTGTTTATACAAAACTTCATCATGTATTCACAGCTGTTGCCATGGATAAAAATGCTTTACTGAATACTGAAGATTTTTTAATAGACCAATATTTAAATATTATTTTTTTTCTTTTGCAATATGACTTGGCTCCAGGCTGCAGTCTAACAACAATACAGTACAGGATTTATGATGCAACACACCATACAGCACCAATAAGAAAGTAGACAAAATAATGGTTTTTTGGACTAATGTTTGTGTACTTTTTTGTACTTTTACATTATAATCAATGATGACGCATTGTAAAAAATTATATCAAATCAAAATATATTTTTATTTTAACTTTAAAAAAAAAGTTTTTACAAATTATGTCTACTTATCACAAGTCAAAATTTAATATAGTAGGTTAAATTGACTTGAATAACAAAGTTGTTTTAACTTCATGCTGCATTTTGTCCTTGCAGTCAATAAGCAGTTCCAAGATCGGATGCAAAACCATTCACACACAAAATGTGAAAAGTTGGATCAACCTCAAAAATACGTAACACCCCAAAAAAATTGTTTATTCAACTTAAAGTTTGTTGACAAAACTTAAATTTTTTAGATGTTACAAACCTTATCACTTTTCTGAAGTAACGAGTAAAGTAACGCATTACTTTATAAATGTACACATTAATATTTGAGTTACTTTTTTAAAAAAGTAATGCGAGTTACTTTTCAGTTTAATTAATTTGAAAAAAAAAATGCATACGCGCCTGAGCCGTTTGAGTCCGAAACAGAGATGGCAAGCCAGAGCTTGACATTTTTGTGATGGAAATATGCAATTTAAGTAACGCAAAAGTAACTTAAAAGGAACATAAAAGAAACGTAAGTATTTTTTCCCATGAAAAGTAACTAGTTACTTTTCTGGGAAGTAACTTAATATTGTAATTACTTTACATTACTTTTAAAAGGAACTTTTCCCAACATTGGTACTGAACGGTTTGGTTGTTTGTTTGTGACATGATGTTTGTGACTAAATGTCTCTAGAAGCTAAATGTCTCCTCAAACTCTTTTTCCGTGGACAGAAGTTAGAACTTTGTTGTCAACTTTGTTGTCACTGTGCAAGCACAACTAATTTGCCCTTGGGCTAGCCTTCATCAGTGCATTATAATATTTTAGTAAATATTTACATATATTTTAGTAAATGTTCACATATTTACATAAAGATAAGCTATACAAAATATGGTCACGCTTTATTTTGAGGTATCACTGTAACAGTGTAATAATACACATTTACAGAGAACTCATTAACACGGAAAGTCGTGTTAGTCACGAAAAATAAGATTAATTTATTTGTGTCCATGGCACGAAATTCCGCTTTTTTGTGCTTTGAGCACAAATGTCTTTGTCGTGTCGCTCGCACAAATTAAAAATGACACGAAAAAGAAATTTGTGCAACGGACACAAAAAACTTTTTATAGAAATTCAAAGACATTTGTGCTTAAGGCAAAAAAAAGCTGAATTCCATGCCATGGACACAAATAAATTAATCAAATTATTTTGTTTTTTGACTATAACATGACTTTCTGTGAGATCATGTTGCAGGAACAACATGTACTATATGTTCAGGGTTTGGTTTAGGGTTAGCTGCATGTATTTTTGCATAATTGAATTGTTATTGCTATAATCCTTACCCATAACCTGTGTAACAAATACAGTTACTAAAAATTCTATATACAAGTACAGAATATAATGTATAAATAGTGATCTATAACATTTCAAGGGTGATCTACTTCGAATATAAACAGTTAGCATTTTTCCACGTTGTAAATGTGCAACTAAATAGAAATAAACCGTGAAATGAGAGAAGAAAATAAAGAGAAGTTGTCTTTCAACATCAACATCATATTGAAATCACTCGTCTCAGATAAACACTGACGTATCTTTATCCAGAGGCTAAAAGCATTTCAACTGAAAACCTCCAAATCCCTGTTGAAGTGATACCACTTATCTCTTTGAATTGACTGCTTAGATTCATAGTCCCATTTGAGAGAGAGGAGCAGGATTCATTACATAGATAAGAGACAGCTTTCTAAGCTGCTGGTGGAATGAGACCCCTTATTAGACACCACATACAGCCCTGGCCTTTTAATAACGTTACGCTTCCTCGGTAGCAGCACGATCATTACTGTCTTAAAATGTTAATGCTTAACCATCAAGAAGTCTAATTAAAGTCTAATAGACTAAAGGTCAGTTTCATCCATGCCAAAATATACTGATCGATTCAACTATGCCAGATTTAGACCCAACCCACTAGGAAAATTACACTGTCTGTTTCTCAGATATATTCAACTGTGATACGAGTAAACACTTCTACTCAAGCAGAAATGGAGACCATCGAAGGGAAGAAAAGCAGGCAGGAGACAAAGTCTCAGTTAGTTTAGGGGTACTAATTGGAAATAATCTTTGCAGGACACCGCCCCTCCAGGACCGAGTTTGGGAACCCCATCTTAGTTGCATTCACCTAACCCTTTATGTGATTAGAAACAGAAACGTGTTATTATACCAAGCAAAGACAATGGAAAATTACTGCTTCAGAACATTGTCTTGTCATGTTATGAAAAGTCTTGAGATGGAAACCATTGGAGACCCATATACACTCACCTAAAGGATTATTAGGAACACCTGTTCAATTGCTCATTAATGCAATTATCTAATCAACCAATCACATGGCAGTTTCTCAGTGCACTTAGGGGTGTGGTCCTGGTCAAGACAATCTCTTGAACTCCAAACTGAATGTCAGAATGGGAATGAAAGGTGATTTAAGCAATTTGGTCTAAGGGCCAGCAATCTGCTCAGTTACAGGGATTTTCACTCACAACCATTTCTAAGGTTTACAAAGAATGGTGTGAAAAGGGAAAAAAATCCAGTATGCGGCAGTCCTGTGGGCGAAAATGTCTTCTAGAGGTCAGAGGAGAATGGGCCGACTGATTCAAGCTGATAGAAGAGCATCTTTGACTGAAATAACCTCTCATTACAACTAAGGTATGCAGCAAAGCATTTGTGAAGCCACAACACGCACAACGTTGAGGGGGATGAGCTACAACAGCAGAAGACCCCACTGGGTACCACTCATCTCCACTACAAATAGGAAAAAGAGTCTACAATTTGCACTACCTCACCAAATTTGGACAGTTAAAGACTGAAAAAAATGTTGCCTGGTCTGATGAGTCTCGATTTCTGTTGAGACATTCAGATGGTAGAGTTAGAATTTGGCGTAAACAGAATGAGAACATGGATCCATCATGCCTTGTTACCACTGTGCAGGCTGGTGGTGGTGGTGTAATGGTGTGGGGAATGTTTTCCTGGCACACTTTAAGCCCCATAGTGCCAATTGGGCATCGTTTAAATGCCAGGGCCTACCTGAGCATTGTTTCTGACTGTGTCCATCCCTTTATGACCACCATGTACCCATCCTCTGATGGCTACTTCCAGCAGGATAATGCACCATGTCACAAAGCTCAAATGGTTTCTTGAACATGACAATGAGTTCACTGTACTAAAATGGCCCCCACAGTCACCAGATCTCAACCCAATAGAGCATCTTTGGGATGTGGTGGAACGTGAGCTTCATGACCTGGATGTGCATCCCACAAATCTCCATCAACTGCAAGATGCTATCCTATCAATTTGGGCCAACATCTCTAAAGAATGCTTTCAGCACCTTGTTGAATCAATGCCACATTGAATTTAGGCAGTTCTGAATGCGAAAGGGGGTCAAACACAGTATTAGTATGGTGTTCCTAATAATCCTTTAGGTGAGTGTATACTTGTTTATACATTGAAAAACCGTTGTTAAGCTTTCCCTATAGCTTTAACTCTATTGTAAAGATAGCTTTGTCAAATACGCTTATACAGTAGCTGCTTATAAAATGTAGAATGGCTTCTTTGAGAAAATGTCAAAATGTTCTCTAATATTAGAGTTTTTATAATTAACTATGTAGATGAACTAATGCTTTCTGTGCTTCCTCTCCTTGGTTGTTCAGGTTTTTTACTCCCCTCACGTCACCCCGTCTGCTTTCCTGGACCCCATACAGCAGAAGACATCTTGAGTATTGATTATTCTTCTGCAGTTCTTCACTTCATTTGCTCGTCTCACACTCTTCTGCTGTAATCATTCATCTGATGAAGAGAATGGAGAAGTCGTCCTTGAGTCCCAAGTCGCCAATTGTTAATTACTGTTATTAACTCTCTTGTTATTATCATAATTATGCCAGTGTGGATGCATTTTGTTCCCTGCTCTCCTGGCACACAGTGTTATTTTCGATGCTGCAGTTCATTTCCTCCCATTGAAGCACCCGCTATAATTATTCCACAAGCTGACTCTTGATGGTCATCACCATGAAGGGGAAAATACAGCGAGCATCAGGAAAATGATAGGCGAGAGGCTGAAGTAACATTACACATGAATTAATATGATTGGATGGATGTGATGATGCACAGTAATCAGCTTTATAAAAAGATGATCTTTAATTAGCGTTGCATTGTTACAAGCTGATTTTGAAATATGAAACATACATTAACCTTATAGAACTTAATTTATAGATTACATTTGGCAGACACTTAAATCCAAAGCAACTTACATATGATATCAGTTGAAGAATTGAGAAACACTGATATTTTCTCAGCTCTTAACCAAAAAGTTTGCATTCATGTTTTTTTTATAATGCAGACAGGCTTATTTAAAAGATTAAAGTGCACCTATATTTCATTGCTAAAAACAATGTTGTTTTGTGTATTTGGTATAATACAATGTGTTCACGTGGTTTATGGTCAAAAAACACATTATTTTCCACACACCATACATTTTTGTAGCTCCAAATAACTCTGTTTTCAGGAAACACACTGATTTTGTACTAAGCTCATTGATCTGAAAAGCGCTGTGTCCCTGATTGGCCAGCTAATCTGTACGTTGTGATTGGCCTGAATACCTCTGACGTCAGCCGGAAATGTGACGCTCCTTACCATGTTTGAAAGATTTACGCACAATGCAAACAGGAGTTAATTTACAGGCTTTGAGTCAAAGTGGGAGGAAATATGATAATGTCGGTCTTATACAGTACACGTGTATGTAACCGGCCCAAGAAGTAAACTGTTGTCTAAAATCCGTATGTTTGTTGTAGTCCAAGAAAAAAGATTAACGTTGGAGACGATAACTCGTGTCATCGTTGACTTTGGGGTTTGTACCTTTTGCATGTACTAATGAACACTTAAACACTAAAGGACATTTAAAATTGTGTACCAGACGATAGGTGCTCTTTAATTCAAGCAAAATTTTATTGAGTTACATTATGGTTACTACAAAATCAGAACAACAGTACATTAGCTGGAGATGCGTACTGGATCTTGAGAGACATCATCAATAAGTCTGTTAGCAAAAAGGTATGAACGTGAGGTATTTCAAAATGACTACTGTACTTACATCTAAAAGGCGGCTTTTATAAATTAACAGCAATTCAATTTATGACACCCTTCAACCTAAATTTGGCAAACATTTTCCATCAACCACCAAACAAAACACAAAATCCACATTAAAACAGCAGTTTACAATTATTAAACAATAATTTTGAGCATTAGTCAATGATCAATTAAACTTCAAGGAGTATATAACACATGGCCAGAAAGAATAACTTTTCATTTAACAATTTACCTGCAAAGCATCTGTGGCTAAAAGCCATACAAAGCTTCGGTTGTACTTAAGGCAACATTTTAATAAATAAAAATTAAGTTAATTTTAGGTACCATTACAAATGAATTCTAGCACCTCACGTCCCTCTTAAAAGAAAATCATGATCTATCAAGTTCCCTATTTTATAAAAATAAAAAAATCAAGGGTACGTGACAGTAGTGTAATAAAGAAACAAAAAAATAAAAAAGCACACAAAATGTTTTAGAAACAACGTGATGAAAGCCCAGCTTCATCTTCAACTGTAAACTTCCCTGATTTTGCTAAATTATGTAAAAATGAGCAGAAATGATTGCAAACCATCTATTCATAGAATCCCTTCTATGTTCCCTTTCATTATTAAAAACATCATTAAACAATTCGAATCCCTTTAACCTCGTAAAAGACAGAATTGATAAAAATGGTATAAAACAAATACAGCATTTAAAGTGATATATTCTTAAAAGTTTCCCAAATACAAGCCTGCAGAGGCATGTTTAGATTCCCTTTATGACTAATCATTGTATACAAACCTATTCAATCTAGCATCATTTTGTTTCAAGACAGTTTTACCAACATGTAGTGCAACTAATAATTTATCTTAACACACAGTGTAAATGTGAAAACCTTATATACTGTACGATTGCGATAAAAAAACGTGTTGAAATGCTTTCTGTGGTTCTTAGGCATGATTGTCAACTTCATCCATTCCCACAAGCGTCTCTGTTCCTTGGCTTTCCGGTTTAAAATCTGTGAAAAGTATTTCGGACTGCTCTTGGTCCAGGTCGAAAGGAATGGGATCCGGAGCCCAGGTGTCAGGCTCTTCTACATGTACAGGTAGATAACCACCTTCCCGAGGTAGACACATACACCAACCGGCCCCCGAGAGGTCCAGATTGCTGTAGTCGAAACCGGCACGTTTTAGGAACTTAAAGTCCACCATGTCAACAGACTCGCTCATTTCCACCAGAAGGTTCCAGAAGATACAGCTCAGAAGTATCCCCAGTAGCTAAAGAGAAATGAAGGGGTGATGTCAAGATGGTACAAATGCATTTACTTAAAGATGGTTTACTTCAATGATATGCAGCACTTCGACCTCGGGCGCAGTAATGACGGAGGTTTATGCGAGAGGGGGAGTAGTCAGACTCAGGACTGATGATGTTACTGCATGCTGATGTCGTAGTGCTGCAAACTAAAGTGCTCTCCGCCATACAATATAGTTCTCATTTTTAAAAAATTGCCACATTTTATTTTGTGCCACCATACTTACTCATGTAACTACTCATGTAACATTCTTTAAACAGAGAAAACATACAAGTGTTTGATGGCTTCTAAATTCATCACTGTTTGGATCTTAAGGAATGAATGCTAAATGCTAACACATTCACGACCCGCTGTACAAAGATTAAGAGCACGCATTGAAAAAAGATATGGATATATTAATTAATCTAAGATGAGGAATGGACATAGAAAAATATAAAAAAACGGTGGTGGTTTCCTTTAAGATATGTCAGTGCAAGATTTTTTTAAATTATGGCAGCTCAAACATGCATTTTAGTCTGGGAGTAGGATAAGCCCTGTCCGGGAAACCACCCCAAGTATATTTTTTAAGTATAATCAAGTCATGTACAAGTCATTTCATCTTTGATTTTTCCCCCACTTGACTAGAGATGAGAACCTGTAGCTCAGGGTTCCTCAAATCCTCAAAAATAAAATAAAGAGTTTAGCTCCAACCCTTATCAAACACACCTATCTATGGTTTTCTTGTGATTATAAAGAAAATGATTCGCTTGCTCAGGTGTGTTTGATCAAGGTTGGGGCTAAATTGTGCAGGGCACCGGCCTACCAGGGTAGGATTTGAGGAACCTAATAACTTGAGCAAATTCAACCTTATAAGTTACCGCAACTCATCACTCAAGATAAAATATTTCCAAATTGAAAAAATTTGGTTTACTTTAATTTAGCAAATTAAGTTAAATAATTTTGTCTTATTTATAATTTAGGTCAATTATAGACTAATTAATAACTTAAAATAGTAGGTTCTTGACTTTGTTTAAACTTACTTGCAGCACTTTTTTACAGTGTAGTATGACTATATTATAAGATATGTGGCATTGACAAATTGTAGCGTAGATTAATAATAAAAAAAACATTATGAAAAGAAAGGTACACAGCAAAATCACCAGTGTTAAATTTTCAGGGATGGTGTTAAATACACAGTGTTGATGCTGTTTTAACACTATCTGGTAATAAAATAACACTGCCATTGCCAGGCCAGTGTTATATTCACGACAGTGTCAGTGTTAAACAAGGGTGTTATCAGATTTCACTCTGAGCGGTGTAAATCAAGCCACGCCTCCACTAAACATTTCCTGTCAGGGATTTTACCGCCATTTTCTTTCACAGGAGGACTGAAGAGATCAGGTAAATCAGTCTCATAATATTCACATGGTTTAGCTAAATTAAACTGTTATTTCTCTGTCTGACTCTACGCAGCCATATGCCAAAAAACCTAAATAAGATATTTTTCCCATTTTATTTCCCCTTTGTTCGTTATTTGGTTCAGTTTAATCAGAGCTACCTTGTGTTACGTTGTTCCCTTGTTAGTTTAGTATAAAGTTAAACTGCTAGCTAAAAGTTTAAAGCCAAGAAGGATAATTTTAACAGGAGATATGAACGAAAGAATTGAACCATGATAAAACGCGACATGCACTACAAATTGAAGGTATGAAATTAAGTTAAATGAAAGCTCGTTTATTTACCATATGATGCTCGTTATGAGGTAATCATATAGGCTAGATACCGTGAGTTAACGATGTCGTTTACATGCACGTGAGTGCACGGATATCGGTTAATTATTCAAATTACTGAAAAACACGGAGAAAACCGCAACCGCATCGTCATGTGTTTTTCTAAGATGTATGCAAACAGGGGAAATATCGCCAAACCAACAATTAATTTGACCAAAACCTCACAATATATCAGCATTTGTATGCACAGATTGGATGCATTGTGTGTTGTAAGCTTTTCGTGGCGCTATGTCAGACAGATGCAAATGGCAAATACATACGATAGTGTAAAACGTGTATGGCGAACATTTGTTTTTTTTCTGTCATTATAGATGCTAGTTTGGTGAAAGTTCACACTGAGTGCTTCAAATCATTCAGAAGAGATGCTGTTTTTAGGGCAGTTTATTAAAGAAGACCTGACATGGATGACTTCCAATGAGAAACGACTGCTAATACTTATATAAATTCATTACAGAAGGTAAGTTTATATATTTATACATATAAATCATTTTATTTGACATAACTGAACAGTTAACCAATCTTTTTAGTATATGTAGTTTTTTGCTTATTATTATTATTATTATTATTATTATTATTATTAATCTGGAAAGAAACTCACATGACCTGCTGCCAACTTTAATAAAGATATATTATCTTCTCATACATCGTTTTGCTATTGATGTCATATTAAATAGTAATCAAATTGATTACTATTTTGAAAATGTATAAATGAAGATTCATCTTGTCTTGAGTGCTGTTTTTAATATAAAAAGAATGTTGAGTTTTCAGAATCTTTATTGTCATTTTTTTGTGACAGGACCCTACCAGACTATATTTGAATACGGCATACCCATGAATTCTGGAACTGTTATTCCTTAACCCAGTTTGGAGGATAAGAGCTTACCAACTAGTTATGTGAGTACACACAGTACATTTGTACTGTACACTGTCTCTAACATGATTTATTATACTGAGATGATTTTGATTCAAATAACGGTTAAAACTGCACCCTTTTTGGTATTTCTTGACTCTTTTTGTCTTTGAAAATCTGCAGAAATATGCTGAGGTGATGTATTGCAAAATAGCCAACATACAACAATATGGATGACCCTCTGTCTGGTCAACAGGAGTTTAAATATGGTAAGTGTACATGGGTTTGCTACTTTTACAGTTTTAAAGTTTAACTGTATACTCATGGTGTTTAAATTCTGTTTTGCTAGGATGGGACAGTGATGTGGCAGCTCTTCCCTGGCTCATTCACCTCTTGACTTTCATTTGTGAAAGGAAGAAAGACTGGAGAGGGTCAATGTGCAACTGAAGCTACTGATTGTGCTATGTAAGTTTTTTTTAGTATTTTGTTCTAGTTATTTATTCAGCAGTTAGTTTGCTTGCATTGTTCACCCCATGTAAATGCATACAAGTTCATAAATACACATCAAATACATTCATCAAATTCACTCTTTTAAAACACTTAGGTGATGAGCATCAATCCATGCTTTGAGGTGGATGAATCAGCACAGCCCTGCCTGCACTGCGTTGGGAACAGAAGTTGCATCCAGAATTTTTGCATCATTCTGGACCAAAAAGCCATTCCCTCCATGATGAAGACCACTGATGCAGCCTTCCACTACATCATGAGTAAAACAACTACAGAACTAAATACCAGGTTGGAACGTATTTAAGAAAAATGAAACGTCTTTTGAATTGAAATGTCTGTTTTGTTATGGAAAAATCTTTAGTATTGTGAAGGATAAGCATTTCTGCCTGCCAGTAAGGTAATTGCAGTGTATTTTAATGTTCAAGTTTTGAGTAGGGTGGCTAATTTTTTTAACTCTCATTTGATTTATTAAAGACCTTATAATAAGTGGTTTTCATGTCACTGCGCTGTGGTATAAGATAACTTTCATTATTCCATACTGTATTCTGTATTCTAATTGTAGCTGAGGTATTTAAATAAGCAGTATTAAATGCAAAGTGTTGTGTGTATCAATGTAAATATTAAATGTGATGTACTTTAATAAAAAGAGGTTTTGCAATATTTCTTGTCATTTGTCTTTTATAGAAACAACCCATTAGCAACAAAAGTGGCTATTAATCAGTATTTTAACACTTAACATTGTTGAATTCACATTACACTGGTGTTGACCTTAAATTAGGAGTGTTAATTTTTAACACTGTATTTCTGTGCCAACACCAGTGTAGTGTGGAAACAACAATGAATAGTGTTGAACAAAGTGTAAAATTTAACAATATTGAGTGTTAAATTAACATATAATGAGTGTTGTTAAATTAACACTACACTTTTAACTAAATTAACACAGTGTAGTGTGGACACATATACACACTTTTCCAGTGTTAAATTTGACACCCTGGGTGTTATTTTAACACCAGTGATTTTGCTGTGTAGCATAAAATGCTATTACGCACATGATATACAGTTTAAAGGTCATTATGCGAAATTATATGACACCAGAATGCCAGAAGTGACCCATCATAATAAACCATTTCAAAAAGCCATGTAACAATATGATCTGTTACACAAATGCTCTTTTCCACATTTCATCAAATTTGCATTTGTAGGCTCTTCCTTCACTTTAATTGGAGTATTAATGCTGTTATAGAGGGATGCTGCCAGCTAGTCACGTCAATATTCCCATTCCAGACCCCTATTACAAGACCATCTGAGTTGAGAGATGAGTTGGCAAATTATATCAGGCAAAAGTTTTTAGCTTGCCCTTTAGAAAGATTGGCCAACAGCTTCTCCAAGGGTCATGCATGCCTCTTTGGGTATTTGCATCTGGCCAGTGCAGATGCCTGTTTCATAGAATTTATTGTGTGGCTGAGGAAGCTCTAATGAGAGAAGAGTAGCAGGCAATCAAAATGGAAATGTTGCATGTCGGGGGAGAAAGAAAGCGAAGCGAAAAAGAGATGGAGGGATAAATGAATTTTAAGACAGGAAGAGAGCAACGTAAGGAAGGAAAGGAGAAATATGATCAAGCAACCTGTGGCAGTCCAACGGCACAGCAAATTCCGATCGTAGGTCCAATGTTGTCACCCATCCACAAGTTGACAGCATGGATACAACCACGAACGTGTATTATGCCATCTAAAGTTTCACGCTGTAAAACAAATAAGAAATTGAATTACACACGTGACAGATAATGCACCAATTCTACAAAGGATAAAGGTTCCAACATTTTAACTAAAGTCCACAGTAATGGCATGATATGGTGCTTGTAATGGCTCTGATGGGGTCTGGTTGTTTTTATCTACTGAATAAACAAGAGAATAAAGGCACCATTACAGATGATTGCGCTGAAAATGACTATGGTGGAGGGGATGGGATGGGTTGTGTTCCTATCACAGATCCTCTAAAAATAATTTTGAAAAAGGTACGGCAAACGATTCTCTCCAAATGCGTTAGTGGGAAAAAGTACAAGAGTGAGTATTATGTAAAATGAATGCAGCCACCAGTCAGTGTTGAGTGGTTACAGAAAATTGCTACCTTTGCAAGTTTTCATTTTGGATGTGTACTTTAAAATGAAATATATCAGAGACCTAATATTTCTTTGCTTTGAAAAGGACAAAATAACATCTATTCAAAGTGAAATTACACTTACGTGCTCGTTGAGAGTTTTGTAGCCACAGAGTGTGTTCACAACCTCTCCGACCTGATGAAAAATACACAAATGTTTAATTTTAAAAAAGTGTTTTTTTTATTACCATTTGAAAATTTTCAAAGACATGATCAGTTTTTACATAGATGCCTTTTACGGAGAAGAGTGTTGGGTAATGGTGACTCTTGATCCTATGGTGAATCTTCTATTACAGAACTGTATAGGGAATTTCCAGGTGTTGTCTTAACCATACTAATGCAAACTTTAAACCAGAGGGCCATTTCCGTGCTGGAATCTGCAATAGGACTGATTAGCAGGGGGCAAACTAATCAGATTACAAGACAATAAACATACCAGTTCCCATAAGCCCAGTACAATTCATCTCATCCATTTTTCATCATGTGTCAAATTCTTTACACACATCCAGGGCATGAAGCTTCCGTTTCACCACATCCCAAAGATGCTCTATTGGGTTGAGATCTGGTGACTGTGGGAACCATTTTAGTACAGTGAACTCCTTGTCATGTTCAAGAAACCAATTTGAAATGATTCGAGTTTTTGTGACATGGTGCATTATCTTGCTGGAAGTAGCCATCAGAGGATGGGTACATGGTGGTCATAAAGGGATAGACATGGTCAGAAACAATGCTCAGGTGGGCCGTGGCATTTAAACGATGCCCAATTGGCACTATGGGGCCTAAAGTGTGCCAAAAAAACATCCCCCACACCATTACACCACCACCAGGCTGCACAGTGGTAACAAGGCATGATGGATCAATGTTCTCTACTCTTATTCTGACTCTACCATCTGAATGTCTTAACAGAAATCGAGACTCATCAGACCAGGCAACATTTTTCCAGTCTTCAACTGTCCAATTTTAGTGAGCTCGTGCAAATTCTAGCCTCTTTTTCCTTTTTGTATTGGAGATCAGTGGTACCCGGTGGGGTCTTCTGCTGTTGTAGCCCATCCGCCTCAAGGTTGTGCGTGTTGTGGCTTCACAAATGCTTTGCTGCATACCTCACTTGTAACGAGTGGTTATTTCAGTCAAAGTCGCTCTTCTCCTCTGACCTCTAGCATCAACAAGGCATTTTCGCCCACAGGACTGCCGCATACTGGATGTTTTTTTCCTTTTGACACCATTCTTTGTAAACCCTAGAAATGGTTGTGTGTGAAAAATCCCAGTAACTGAGCAGATTGTGAAGTACTCAGACCGACCCTTCTGGCACCAACAACCATTCCACACTCAAAATTGCTTAATTTAACTTTCTTTCCCATTCTGACATTCAGTTTTGAGTTCAGGAGATTGTCTTGACCAGGACCACACCCCTAAATGCATTGAAGCCACTGCCATGTGATTGATTGGTTGATTAGATAATTGCATTAATGAGAAATTGAACAGGTGTTCCTAATAATCCTTTAGGTGAGTGTATATAATTTATATATACATAAAAATGAATACTTAATATATACAAATATTTTTTTCTTTAAATTTTACATGCATGTGTGCGTGTTTATATATACATAATTATTATACACAATACACACACACACATATATTATGTAAACCAAAACTTTTATTCTGCAAACTATTAGTTTCGATTAGTTGTTATGCACCCCTAGACAGAACACACCACTGGGGTAAAAAAGCATTAACCAATGGTTGAGTAACAACAACCCAGAAATTGGGTTGAAACAACCCAGCACTTTCTATATTGTAGTGAACTCTTGTGACCTGCATGCAGAGACCAGGTACAGGGATTAAAATTTAGAAATACATGTAGAAGTAATAACTAATTAAATGAAAGACATCTACTTAGCAATCATGTGCCATGCATCATTAAACTTATGCAACATCAAATCCTTATGCATCACCTAGGATGAAAATGGAAGCAATTGGACAGGATGTAGGTACATGTGATTATTTTGTTGATTATTCATTCCAAGTTTGGAAAAACCTGTGCTCTCTCACTGTGTAGTGAGCTGTCATGCCATAAAGAGAACAGTGCATTAGTGCTCAATCAACACCATTAAGGCAGAGCGAGACACAGAGAGAGAGAGAGAGAGAGAGAGAGAGAGAGAGAGAGAGAGAGAGAGAGAGAGAGAGAGAGAGAGAGAGAGAGAGATCTATGGAGCATACTGGACAGGCAAATGAAATCCAAAGAGTCATGATGTACTCCTTTACTGACTCAAATCACTACTCATGTAGAACAGCGCTTACCAGAAATCAGCCTACACTTCACTTGGAAAAAGCTACTGTAAGAAATCAACTCCTGCACTCTGTCCACATGTGGTTTCACTAAAAAATGCATACTCTCTTTGGGAAAAAGATTACTGGCTAAAATAAAAAAACAGCCTTCTCATCAGACTCCCGTGTGGAAAGGTGAAATCTGAAATCTCACCGGAATGAAAAGGCACGGAGTGAGTGGCTCACCTTGTGACGGACGCAGCAGGTGTAGGGAACGCCGCAGGCCAAAGCACCCGTGCCGTTGCAAAAGTGGTACTGGTTTACTTCCCAGTCCTTGAACTCATCTCCCCCACAACAAGAAAACTGAGAGAACAAACAAAGACAATGACTAAAAGATTAAAAGAAAGATTTTAACTATAGGTAATGTAATAGTATTAATAAAAATCTAAATTTTTTGTAATATTTAAAGGGACACTCCACTTTTTTTGAAAATATGCTTATTTTCCAGCTCCCCTAGAGTTAAAAAAAGATTTTTACAATTTTTGGAATCCATTCAGCTGATCTGCGGGTCTGGCGCTACCACTTTTAGCATAGCTTAGCACAATCCATTGAATCTGATTAGACCATTAGCATCGCACTAAAAATAACCAAAGAGTTTTGATATTTTTTCTATTTAAAACTTGAATCTACTGTAGTTGTATCGTGTACTAAGGGCAAAGGAAAATTAAATGTTGCAATTTTCTAAGCCAATATGGCTAGGAACTATACTCTCATTCTGGCGTAATAATCTTAACTGCCGTCACATGTCTCCAGGAGGCGCAATGATATTACGCAATACGCAGTGTCCGAAAATAGTCCACTGCTATTGAAAGTTACCAAAGGGAATATCATTGCGCCTCCTGCAGCCATGTTATGGCAGTAAAGTCCTTGATTATTACGCCAGAATGAGAGTATAGTTCCTAGCTATACCAGTCTAGAAAATCGCAACTTTAATTTTCTGTCGGTCTTAGTACACGATGTAACTACAGAAGAGTCAAGTTTTAAATAGGAAAAATATCAAAAATCTTTGGTTATTTTTGACCGCGATGGTAAATGGTCTAATCAGATTCAATGGATCTTAGCTATGCTGAAAGTGGTACAGCCAAACCCGGAGATCAGCTGAATGGATTCCAAAACAGTAAGAATCAAATGTTCAACTCTAAGGGAGCTGGAAAATAAGCATTTTTTTCAAAATATAAAAGTGGAGTGTGCCTTTCAAAGCCTTAATTTAGTGCTTTTATTATAATTTGTAAGTATAACTATAAAGAAGTAGTTTATTTAAATATGAACATTTTCTCATAATTTACTCACCGTCATGCCATCAGCCAGATATATTTAACTTACATTTACATTTCTTCATTTATCCAAACGACTTACAAATGAGGCAAACAATGGAAGCAATCACATTAACAAAAGGGCAGCAGTGCGTAAATGATCTGAATCCAGTCTCGGTTAAGCAAACACGGTACACAAAGCTGAATGGAAGAGGAATTTTTTTTGAAAGAACAGAATAGGAAAACTAGTAAGTGTTACAGGTAGTAGTGCAGGGTCAGGTGTAGACGAAAGAAATGTGTCTTTAGTCGCTTTTTGAAGGTTGCCTTTTGATATTGTGGCGACAGGCAGATCATTCCAGCAGGAAACGGTCTAAAATAACGTGAATGAAAGAGACTTCCTTTCATCAGTTGAACACAGCATGATAATATAAAATTATTTGTTTAAGTTCTATTAGGGGGCTCAACAAAAAGCGCCAAAAAGCTGCCTGTGAAGCTTCAGGTCAAAAATATCCCAAAGATGTCAGAAATGCCCCTATTTGGGTGGGAGCAAAAATGCACAGTTTTTGTGTGTGCACCTTTAAATGCAAATGAGCAACTACTCATCACTCCCATACCAAAAGAGACCGTGAGCACTTTTTGTTAAAATAGATCTGATTTCTGTGAAACCAGTCTGAGACAATAGTATCTCACTCTTGAGATATGGTGGACAGCACACAACTTGCTGAGGGAGGAAACTATGGTAATGCAGGACTGTCAGTCAGTGGCTGTGGGCAGGGCTTTATCAGTGTGATGTCATATTGATAAGAGAATCAAAATGGAATGTCCAATCAGACTGCTTTGGTTTAATGGGGATTAAAATGGTGGATTTTTTTATCGTAGGGTTGTTGCATAGTAGGTGCCCTTCAATATAAAATTATTTGTTTGAAAGAAGTCCTATACGGCATAAGGGTGAGTAAATAATGGGAGAATGTGCATTATTGGATGAATTATTCCTTCATGCTAAATTATAATCACTGCATGAAAAGTGGAATTTTCGCCAGAATGTGGCACTGTAGATTGTTGTGAAACTCCAAGTATACGACTGCGCTTGACAATTTGCAGCCAACACCGAAAACTGCCATAAGTTGTCAGAAGTTGACGTGGGTCTTGCTCTGAAGTTGTCCCCCCTTCCCCTAATTCTAGGGGAGGCTTTAACATGTAAATGAACATGCTGTGAGCTATACAAATGCAAATGAGGGTAGCAGCTGGGGGAGTTTTACTCAGGTGACATTCTGAGAGGTTTTAAACTTTGATTTTAATAAAATCTCTGGTATCAGTATAGCCAAATTACAAACTCTTAAATTGTAGCTTGAATTGATTTATTTTCAAAGTATGCTACACTGTTAACCCAGATATTGTCTTAATGATATAAACATTACTTAATATTTTGAGTTTTGGACATATACTTAAAAATATATTATACCCATAATCCTTTGTCCCTGAATATTATGATTATTTAAGCTTTTTTACAGAATTAAGAACTAATAAGAACTTTAACTACTTAAATATTTGTTAAAATGTCATAGAGGTTTTTTGCTCTAATATTATTCATGTTGTTTAGTTTTAAATGATAAATTACCATTTTTGTTAATGAAAGTCACCGTTCAGGTGATCAGTGTTTATTGACATAAACAGCACATTGTACTGTATTTTTCGCAGTTTTGTGTGTGTTTCAGTGGAGAATCAAGTTTATTCAATGACTGACTTATTCATGAGTTTTGTGTTATAATACCATTTAGAACACTAAGAGAATTATAATTATAAATGAATTAAAAATAGAAAATCTTTCAACTCAGTTAACTAAGCGGAGATGTTGGACAGAGTAATTCAAAATCATCTTTAAGTTTAATGACAATCATTTATCAAAATATTTTCTTCATCATTTATCAAAATACTATCAAAATATTTTTCCCTAATTTTTTTTAAACTATCCCTTTAAGTAGATTCAGTTTGTCCAGGCCAACAGTATATATGAATATATCTGTATGTCATTAGCAATAACCAATGTTAGGTAAAAAAAAAGATACACAAAACAATTTATTTCAACAATTTTAATTGTTTTAACAGAGTTTTAATCAGGCTCAATTTGTGCATTCTATGCAAACAACATGTCAAACAACAAAATGTCTGTCTGGAAGGGAATGAAGCAAGGAAACTTGTGCAATTACATCACAGCTCAAATACTGTGTAATCCTGTCATACTTGTCCATCATATACATCTCCTAACACACCCTTTGGCATTTCCCGCTTTCGCCTTTCATCTAATTTCTCTTCAAATCCAAGTCTTTTAACAAGTCCTCCCAGAGACTGCACAACACTCTTGTATCAGTAAGAACGTATTGGATGGACATACTCTTCACTGCTCAAATATGTAGTCTTGCTTAGCAAGGCAGAGCCACATTTCTTCCTTAATGCAGACCTCTGCTGTGGGTGATTATAGAATGGGATGTGACCACAAGTCCTGCAAACCTTTGTACCATCCCGTCTGAGCTCATAGGTTTCAGTAAGCATGTACACTGTCATACATTTTGGACAACCCACATACTGTAAGAAGTCGTCACGGAGGATACCAGTCAATTTCATCATGCCCAAAAGTTTCATTAACAAGTGTTCTGGTTTTTCACTTCTGGCCTGATCACTTCCATGCTCCTCCCCATCTTGTATGTGAGGATAGGGTTCACTCTGCTCCTCAGCAAGGATTTCCCCCTCTTCATCCACATAGTCATCCTATGAAATTTTAAAGGACATATTTAAAACACATGCAATGCACATACTCAGCACCACCATTAGACCATTAGAGATGGAAAAGCCCATCGTTAATATGGCCATTTGAGATTGAAAAGTCCATCATGAATGTGGCCATTTGAGATTGAAAAGTCCATCATAAATGTGGCCATTTGAGATTGAAAAGCCCATTGTTAATATGGTCATTTGAGATTTAAAAAGAACATAATTAATATGTTCATTTCTCATCAATAGGGCCATTTGAGTATGAAAAGATTTGAAAACTGTAGTTGAAAAAGATCATGTGCATCTCAAACAGCTAGCTTTAGTGCAATGAACCAGTTAAGTACTTTGTGGGAACTTCATCCACTTCAACTTCATTTTAGGATTTTTTAATACTTTATAAAGTGTGTTTATACTTTAGTTGCTTTCATTAGTTAACTAACAGAAATTTAAGAGTGGAAAACAATCATGTGGGTGAAAATTGTTAGGTTTTCCCATTTCAGCTCTGGATTAGCATGTATTGAACTTTATACTAGTATATCCAAATGTAATTTCATGCTTACCACACAACAAGAGATGTCCAGGAAAAGACGAATGCTTTGGTCATCTGCTGTTTCGTCTGAAAAACAACAAACAGAAGATAACGTTATGCATTATAACGCGATATTCCTATTCAATTATAATTTACTATTAAAATAACAACAACAGTGATAATCAACCACATTTAACTCCAACGTTTTTGTTTAACTTGTTGATTTTATTTTACTTTACTTGTTGATATGTTTTAGTATTGTTTAAAATGATAACATACGTAAAGCAAGCCAAGCTTATATAAAAAATATGTATTTATGCTCACCGTTGTCTGAACTGAAATTCGCTGGGTGCGTTTCTTCAAATTCTTCAATCACTTCTTTTTCTGGATCCTCGGAGTGCATTTCACTTTCACCAATCTCTCTAACTCCAGTAAAGTTATCTTCCGGGTCTTTACACATGACGGGACATCACTCACAGCGGATTCATGACTGGGTAGCAGCAGGCTCTGTACGTTATCTGACGTAGCCCTTTTGGATTTTTTTCTCCCAAACTTCATTTTTTAAATAGCGCTTTCTGTGGTCAAAATACTGTGTATGACACACTTCAGTGTTGCAATGTTTACAGAAGCGCCGAGGTCGTTTCTTCAGTCTTGGGACTTACATCTTTCAACTGACAGCACACTGTGTTGATTTCACACAGAGCTTCCGGCACATCGCGTTTGTTGTTTATATCATACGCATGCGCACACGTCTCACAAGATTTTCCTTATATCAATAACCTCGCATGTGATTGGAGGAGCCCGACAGGCTTCTCGCCTTCGTCCAATCATGTGCGAGGTCATGGTCACGGCTCACACAGCAGTGTCGACAAGCGTAACAGACGTTTGGTTTGGTGTTCGTAACTCTCCAAGAAGAGCAGACGGGTGCACAATCCCAAGATTGCGGTAAGAATAATTTTATGTATAAGCATATTTTTTGAAGTAGCCCAAGCTGTGTGTTTTATAACTAAGAGGTGTTTTTTGTCTTGTAATTTACAGGAGGCAGTACGGCGTCTCTGAGGCACACTGCAGGCGCTATGAACCAGAGCAAAGGTAACGTTACGATTTAAAGAATATGTTTTTATTCTTGTATAAGGAAATAGATACGTTAATAGATCCGAGCTTAAACCCACACATTTTGTTTTCACAGACTAACGTCGCCTCATAACAAAGCCGTGACCTCCGATTTGCTTGGGGCTATTTCAGCAAGTCCAGATTTACTGCTGAGAATGACGACATTGTTTGTAAGTATAACTTCTAATGTTTTTCCTCATTTCTTGTTTAATTGTACCGTGACTCTTTTTATTAATACAAGTCTCATTTAATTGTTTTCCAGCTGCCCGTAAGACGTGTTATGAGTCGGTACGCCGGAGTTTCAGATACAAACAACCTGAACTCGCATCGCAGGCGGAAAATGCGAAAAGTTTAGCTCGGAGTCGATCCAGAAGAAAAATGGTAAGATTTATTATATTAGATCAGTTTTTTGTCAATGTGAGTATTTTTCAGGTCACTTATTGTCCTTATTGATTGTATTACAGTTGCTGGAAGCGAGACGAAGTGTGTTGGCTGAGGATGAGATGGACATTTGGAAGTGCGTCACCATAGATCTTATATCTGATGAGGAATACGGCATTGTTGGCGGGGTGTCTGGATGGATTGTGCGGCCACCGCCCTCTCGCAGCCTGGAACTCTCCGAGCTCTGTGCCACGCTGCAATCCAGATTAGAGGCGATACCAAAGTACCGGGCAACTCACCATATACGCGTGAAAAAGTGACTTTTTTACAACGTTTTTGAGTTTTTTTTTTTTTCAACACTTTGAAAAAGATTTTTAGGGATCTTTCCCGAACATCTTAGGCACTTTTTGACGTGTTTGGAGTACAATATAAGAGACATTATGCTGCTTTGTACATAGTTGTGTGTTTATAAATAAAGCTCTTTCTTTGAATAAACAGCTGTGTGTTTATAAATAAACCTCTTTGTTTTCTCTTATATTCCTTGATGTTGTGAATAATGTAGTACATAGCACAATGACATTAATATATAAAAAATGATAACATAAATTATTTATTATTATTATTATTATTTATTGGGGTTTACATTTATAATGAGCCAGGGTGCCCAATAACCCCCCTCTTTAGAGTAACGGCCCAACTTGAATTTACTCACTCGGTATTGGCTGAAGCCACTACTTTTAAACAAGAAAAATCCCTTGTGATTGGCTTGAAGTCATCTGCCAACCATTCACGGGGGATTTTACTTGTTTAAAAGTTGTGGCTTCAGCCAATACTGAGTGATTACATTCAAGTGGGCCGTTACTCTAGTTTTGCTGCTATTCACATGCTAATTAGGCCAGAGACGCTCTAACTGGCCGGCAGAGATTTCGCTGCTATTCATATGCTAATTAGAGGCATCGCACCCGCGCGGGGCTCTCCACCTACGTCATGGTTCGTTTATGACGATTTGTGACACAGACAAACGCGAAGCTCGCTGCTGGTAAATTGAGGAAAGCTGCCGAAAATTCGGGAGATTTTCGGGAGCCTACAGGCGCTTACGGGGACGAAAATCCCACTTTTCATGCAGTGAATAGGGTTGATAAGATTAAACAGATAAAAACCTTTTCTTGCACATAGTCCAATATGTTTTTAAAGTCCAGGTCATCATAGTAATGCTTGATTCCCTCACGTATACTGTTTTGGAACACCTTGACTGTCTATAAACAGAGAAATGTAAACTTGTTAAACACAAAACCTCACCACACAAAAATTCCCACCCCGTTCCAAACTCCTTACCGTCTTTTCAAAGATAAGGGCGATGATAAGAGCCAGAGCCTGAAGAGCCAGCAGAACACAGAGCACACACAGGAACTGTACAAATAAGTTTGCTTTTAGCATAGCGCAAATATTATTTCTGGTAAAATGTCAGATCTACCTTTAATAAACACATATGCACTCAAATGTGACCCCATCTATGAAAACCCAGCTAAAGTCATTTTTTGAGAATTCTACAAAAAAACCATGATACATAATGTAAAAAACATTCTGTAAAAATATAATCTTGATATCTTTAATACTGACTTAGGTTATTTCAAAGACTGAAATCAAACTTTCATGCCCCTAATCTCATAATTAGTCTATTAGATTTTAACCTGGATATCACAGGTAGTGTCACATATGCACATAGTAACAAATCTCACCATGTGCAGTAGGGTCTTGTTGTCCCTGAGGGAGCCCACCATGCCCATCACAGACACTGTGAACATGACAAGTCCCAGCAGTATGAGGACCACAGCAGGAGCTAGAAACACCCCCTCCAGGGTTCGATTCTTCTGCCTCTCCACTTCTGCATACACTCCAATACATAGCACACACAGACCTAGCAACTAAGAGACAAAGGTGACGTGGGTAAAACATTTTGTGACAATTAACAAGAGACATTTTTCTATAACCAAGGTGATTGCTACAGTAATATATATATACATGCAATGAACATGAACTCGAACTTCAATTTAAATCTAATTATCTTACATAAAACTAAACAAAGACCCATTTGTGTTAATTGTTGAAAGACTCTTCGGTGTGCAGAATTAAACCGACATTAGCAATATCAATGGGATGACGCAAAACATAAATAAGACTGATGTAGAGAGCCTAACAGCAGTTCGTATTTGAATGAGAGAATATATTAGTACAAGACATGCTAATTGAAACCACTTCATTTTTATTTTTTGTCCCAGACTCTTCATTTGGAAGGTTAATTTAATTAATAAGTCAGGATGGTTGATTAACTTTGACATCTGCCAATTTCTGTTTCCTGGCAATTTTAATTAATTCTCTCTTCTCCTCCTTTTTTTTTTTTTTTACCAATGGTGGCCCTTTTATTTGTGTATTTGTAAGATAAAGAAAGCATTAGGACTACAAGGCAAACCTGAGAGGAGAAAGCTGAACAGCATCCTAAGAGGTTTTACTGCGTGTATCATCATGCTCCTAAAACCCTAATAGTAAAAATACTCCCAAAAGACAGTGACTTATAGCACTTTCCCTAAAAATGCAAATAATCTTGGGGTTGGGCCAAGTAAAATAATTGGCTTTCCTTTTTGCAATAAAAATATCAAAATAATATGACTCATTGGTGGTTCATTTTGTTTTTCTCAGTCGTTTTGGTTCATTTCTCAAACCATCCTTAATGTTTGCGGACCAGTAAATGCTATTTCACGAAACATGTTGTACAGACAGTATAGATTTAAAAAGCGTGTATCTTATTTACAAACCGTAATTTATCTCTAAAATGTAAAAATTAACTAACATATCAGCAGTGGCGGCCGGTGACTTTTTTCGGGGTGCTCGATGCGAAGTTCGTCACAACATGTGTGTAGCCCATCATGAGCGTCTCTTTTCTCATAAACGGTTTCGACGCATGCTAGCAGGCACTTATTTTGACAAAACGCGTAATGCACATGGTTTACATGATGCAGCAAACACATATTTTGAAAACGCAAGCAACACACGACACACTTTTTTTGAATTTGCGCCCCTCGGATGAGCAGTCACGAGATACAACTGCATATCAGTGCCATTAGAAACCATTTTTAGAAACCAAACGAAATGCTTAGCCATGTTATCAAGTGTACACTGCCAGTATTTACTTATGTAATCTTTGAGTACGTTACATTGATTCTGGTTTAGATGACTGAAAATGTGCAAGGCTGTAATATTTTCACCATATTGCATATACTCGAAACAAAGTTACTGAACGCAAGAGCCTGTCAACAAATGACGGGAAACTGTTATTGCAAAGAAAAAAATATATTTCACAGCACAAATAAAAGAATAAAACTTTATAAAGATAAACAGCCCTTAGGCAGAAATCAGGGCATCCTCTACATTGGTAAAAGACAAGATTCAAATTCAAAAACTATATATCATTATTAAAAAGTGTATTAGAAACATATAAAAAATTAGTTTTTTATGAATTATTATTAATTATGTTTTTACCATTTTGGATTATTATGCAATAGACTAATGCCAATGCATTGGTGTTTTGAAGGGTAAGATTTTCAACAGAGAACCCATGTTATATTTTGATCTATATGAAGGTAAGGATAATGCAAAATCAGTACCAAAATACTGGCGATTAAAATATGAATCTTATTATGGTTTTAAGATGTGCACAAGTGACTAATAATGAGTTTAATTTGTGATCTGAGAAATGCACAAAAGTGACTGAAAAAAACGGCAAAGAGCAGCAACACCGATAATCAAATCTAACATAATTTACAAAAAAAAAAGAATAGATCTTAGGCTCTGTTTATACCTGGTATTTAGCTGCGTTTGGTTGATCGGATCACAAGTGGATGGGAAAAATTTTCCTGTCCACACTTGCTGTTTAAATCTGTCTCTTTTCTCCACTTTCGACCACTTCTGTCATGATTAATTTGAGGGGATGGTCGTTTATACACGAGAGGGAGAATGGATGGATTATGTTAAAGTACCTCTGCTTGTGTTGTTAGTTAACATGCTGCACATGCTTTTGTACATGGATATGTAAGAGCTTTCTCAGATATTTTAGAGCAACTGAAGAGCTTAGATGCAAAACCCTGTAAGTGCACAGAAATGTTTTTTGTAAGTAAAGCTTTTTTTTATCATTTAATGGATTCTGCCAACAAACCAGTGTTTCTGAATGGCCAGTATTTTTGGATTAAGCAAATTTGACGAGAAAGTATTTGATTAACATAGAACATGTGCCGTCATCATCCAGTTAATATCATCAAGTTATTTGTGATGGAGGTGGCGTTTAGGAGCTTTTGCATATGAGGCCCTTATAAGCATGCGCAACTTTCACATGCTCACAAAATGAAACATAAATAATGATCAATGATTCACCGATGTACAATGAACATTCTGCATGGTACATCACACATTAGATCAAAAGGTGGAGAGTAGGCGGTCTTTTGTTGCATGTGCACCACAAAAGCAATCCTGTCAAATGCATTTTCGGCTACCTCTTATTTGTTGGTAATGAAAGTGGACGAGCTCAAAACATTGACAAATACATCTACACCTGTATTTAGAGTCATCCACTTGTGATCCGATCGACCAAAGTTCACCTTAAAACCAGGTGTAAACAGTCCCTTAGAATCAGGAAATGAAATAAAAAATCAGAGAGATCAAAGCCAAGAAATAATACAGTTTCATCTATAGAGAGTATGTATAAGCATGTGTCATTGGATTATTATGGACAGATTATTATATATCAGCCCCAATAATTCACAGAAAGCATGAGCAAATCAATGTATCCCTTCACAGTGATCAGTATGTGACTGACACATTTACTTTAATAGTGTCCTGCACCTTTAAATCTGTCAGCGACACGTTTCTTGCCTTTGAAAGTCACAAAGCTCAAAATAAGTAATTTTTCACCAAATAATATAATACTGTTGTTACATTTACTTACTTCAATATTCCCTATAAACTCTAGACAAGTACATAAACGCATCAGGGTGTGAATGTGTGGGAAAAACAAAGCAAGGCTAGGACACCTTTCATTGTAAGCACACTTACCGAGAACAGCATTGAATAGACATTAAGAGAGAATTTAACGAAATAGTAAAAGTGAATGGTCTTTCTCCATTCATTGTAAGAAGGCATGGTGACAGCATTTAGTAATTTCTGTTCGCCAAACAGCTATTAGCATTAAATGCATTCAAATATTAGCCGATGATGCTAAGATTGCTTTGTTTAAAGACAGCAAACTGCTCAAAAGACTTTTAAAATGGGTCTGAATGCATAATGGTCACTTTCAAGTGTTTAGTTTTGCTGTCGAGAAAGCTAATTTGTTTGGATGAGCACATTAGCAGCGGTCATATTCCTATAACAACTTCCGCACTGCTGCTAAACAATAACAACATTCAGCACAGACTGGACGAGTCTCTTAAAGGGCCAGCGTGCAGAGACAAGAGACACACACAGAGATGGGTTATATATTTGAAATTAGGAAAACATAGTAGTTTAATTGCAAAAACAAAGATTTAATTAAAATATATATATATATATATTTTGTATAGGAATATAATTATTTGTTTATTTCATATAGTTTAGATGAATCTTAGTCTAAAATTAGGAAAAAATAATAAGATAATTGAGAGATTAAAAAGTAAGACAAAGTAGGTACAACTGATTGTTGTTAAAATACCAAGATTGCATTTTACTGAAAGATTAATACAGGAAGAGTAGTGACTTTAAAGGTACCGTTTTTACTGATCCTATTTTTTCAAACTTTAGTAAGTGTGTTAGAGCATAAATAATACCTGCAAAATGATAGAGCTCAAAGTTCAATGCCAAGCAATATATTTTCTTTTATAAAAGTCCCTGTACCTTTCAAAGCCTACAGTCAAAATAAAAGTTTTTGATTAAGCTCCGCCCACACGAATACATCAGTCCTTAGCTAAGCTCAAACGGCTCTGGTTAAGCTAAGCTGCTGTTGAATCACAACACACTAAACAAGCTACACAATCAGAACTTGTTACGTATTTCTGAAGGAGGGGCTTCATAAAACAAGGAAGACATCAGCCTGTTTTAGGACAGTGAAAACAGCGCTATAGAGATAAGTAAAATGTTTCAAAAATACTGCGTTTTTTCTACACAAGAAACATGAAAACATGTTATATGGCGTACCATAAACACAATAATAGCTTCAAAAACACAAGAAAATGGGACATTTAAAATTTAGAAGAGTATTGTATGGGTCTTAAAGGGACACTCCACTCCACAAAAAAATAGGCTTATTTTCCAGGTCCCCTAGAGTTGAGTTTTACCGTTTTGGAATTCATTCAGCTGATACGTTTGCTTATAATGTTGATTTATAGCCGCAGCAAATTTAGCTGCTTGTGCTATCGTGTATTATGTTATGCTATCTGTCGATTTTCTGTGCTTTTCACTACATCTATTATGTAAAGCTGCTTTGATACAATTACCAAATTGTGAAAAGCGCTATATAAATAAATTGAAGTGAATTGAATTGAATCTCCAGGTCTGGCGGTACCACTAGCTTAGCATAGCTTAGCATAATTCACTGAATCGGATTAGACCATTACCATCGCGCTCAAAAATGACCAGATGGAGTTTCAATATTTTTCCTATTTAAAACTTCTTCTGTAGATACATCGAGTACAAAGAATGATGGAAAATTAAAAGTTGCGATTTTCTATGCCAGTATGGCTAGGAACTAAACTCTTATTCTAGTGCCTAGCTTCGCTGAGAAATATGGCCCTGTGTAGTAACTCCATCTGAAATCAGGTGATGGCGATTTACTACTAAACACAGAATCGGCGCATTGATATTATGCAGTGCCCGAAAATAGTAACCAGCTATTTACAGTTACCGAGGGGAATATTTTCGCCGCTGCGTAATTTTATTCCGCCTGCAAAAAATGACTTTCGTAATTGGTATTTTTGTCTTGTTTTCAATAGAAATGCCTAAAATTTCTTCAATCAAGATGTATTTTTTGATAAGAAAAATGACCTACGAAAATAAATCTAGTTTTTTTTTTAAATATAAAATTTAGGTCATTTATATTACAACTGAATACATTATTTTATCTTATTTTTATATCCCCACTCTTTTAAGATCAAGGAAAGAGATTTTGATGCAAACATTGGTTGAGTGCAAGTTAATGAGACTCCCATCAACCACTACTACACAGCTTGAAACATTCATTGACTTTGCAGTTCCACTCCAAACAGTTGAAAGATGACAGTGTGTGTCTACCCTGAAGGATAATATCCTCCTAAATACTCCCAGGAAATAATGTAATATGTCACAATAGCTGTAATCCTCATGTGGTTTACTTCTTAGAGAAATAGCCTATATGTCAGTGTTTCATAGATAATCCTTATTCAATTCACACATACTTGCACCAAACAGCTCTCAAACAGACACTGATTATCTCTCTCAGGTAGCTTGTGACTGCATTTATATTTCTCAAAATCTTTTTCTTCACAGTGCTCCTTAAACTCTCCAGCTTTTACTGGAGGGGAGAAGCTCCCATCTGATTTATTTTAGCATGCTTAGAAACTAGAGTTTTAGTAATGGCCATAATTTTGGGCCATTGACCCACACCTTAAAGAAATGTATGACATCACTCTTATTTAACGTGCAACGTTCTGTGCAATTGACTTAACATCTTAAGTACACTGTAAAAAAAAAACGTTTTTTTACAGGTAATATTCTGTATATTTTTACAGAATTTTCCAATTTTTTCATTAAACAGTAAAATGCTTTTGTTTTACAGATATTTTCTGTTATTTAAAGATTTACCATTAAAATGACAGTATTTCCTTGTAATTAACAATCACATCAAAATTATGTTTTTTAAAGGCAATTCATACTATTTTTACAGATCAAAAATGTATTTTCACAGACATTTGCCGTTAATTTTCACAAACATTTGCCGTTAATTTTCACAGACATTTGCCGTTAATTTTCAGACATTTGCCGTTAATTTCCACAGAAATTTGCCGTTAATTTCCACAGACATTTGCCGTTAATTTTTACAGACATTTGCCGTTAATATTTAGACATTTGCCGTTAATTTCCACAGACATTTGCCGTTAATTTTCACAGAAATTTGCCGTTAATTTCCAGACATTTGCCGTTAATTTCCACAGACATTTGCCGTTAATTTCCACAGACATTTGCCGTTAATTTCCACAGACATTTGCCGTTAATTTTCAGACATTTGCCGTTAATTTTCAGACATTTGCCGTTAATTTCCACAGAAATTTGCCGTTCATTTTTACAGATTAAAAAATTATTTTTACAGAAAATTTCTGTAAATGTTTTATTGATTATTTTTCTGTAGAAATGTAAGTAAAATTACATAAATCAGTAAATTTATAGTGTTTAAAATGTATCCCTCTTCAGCATTGAAACTTTTAGGGTTTTGCTCTTGCTGCAAAGTAAGACCACATCCACTGTTAACTCACATTCCACCTCAATCTCTAACTGGTGAACATTGTTCAGCAATACTACAACATGACTTCATCAAATCCACTTCTTTGGTTTTGTGCTGCTTGTAGCTATACAACTTGACTAAGAAATGTTTTTGGAGCTGCAACTTGTGTCATGGTAGCCTACACTGTAAAAAAAATTACTGTAATTTTTTTTAACTGCTGTGATAAATCATTTAATGTAATGTAAACTAAAACACTTAAAATAACAGAAAATCACAGATGTAGCCAAATGCATTTATTGTTCAATAGTCCAAAACTTTCCAATGCATTAAGATAATAAGTATTAGTTTCCAAAACTCTCCAATACAATGCAGATCACAAAATAAGGCTTTAGCCTTGGAAATACAACAACGAATACCACTAAGCACTGCAGCATTTAATTAACCACAAAGGAACACATTACTACATAGTGACCAAACTTCAGTCATAAATTTACAGTTTAAACAAACACACAAGAAATAGTTTTAACTGTGCCTACCTTTAAATTGCTTATCTATGAAGATAAACTTTTAAATTAAACACAAACTTGAAAATCTTGTCAGAGTCTCTTCTTCAATTCCATTGGAATTAACTGGCAAGCCATTCAAAGTCCATTAGTTTTCGTAGCAGTGTTCATACATTTGGGTTCATTCCATGCCTTTATTTGTCTCACATTCCAGCAGCAAATTTTTTATCCAGTTTCAGGACTGATGCCCACAACTTCTCTGTTAAAAAAAAACAACAACCAGAAGATCTTATTATAAAAAATCAGCATATACTAAAACAATAAAATAAAAATTGGTGAACTTGATGAACAGTACAAATGTATTTTACCATCCACGAACAAATGTCTTAAATTTGAATATATAAAATTCAGAATTTAAATTAATGTGTATTGATTTATACAAATAGAGACATGTATGTGAATAAAAATGCAAAAACTGAGATGTGCATTTGTGGTTCAGGTGACACGCCTGCATTTATCCCGTTCTGTTTATTTGGATTTTGAGACTCATTTCCCCATGTAAAGCATTATATGAGCCAAATATAAACAACTATCGATGAATAAACCAAACAAATGCATTTCATTTTTGTGTCCGTAAAATTCAATATTCAAATGAATGTGCATAGATTTGTACAAACAGAGACATTTGTGAATTTCAGTGATTATATTTTGTATCATTATATCACAATTTGTGCATGCAAAAATGCTGATGTGCATTTGTGAATCAGGTGATGCATGTAAATTCACATGTTTGGTTCATTCAAATTTTGCGACTTTTGTTGCGTGGTTTGTATTTAACCAAACAGGATGAATGCATGTACATCGCCTAATTCACAAATGCACATTGAAGTTTTTGCATACACAAATTGTAGGGCTGCACGATTTGGGAAATTTTTCCCATTGCGGTTATTGATGCTAATATTGCGATGTGCAATTGCGATTATAATAAATGGTATCATGAGTCAACTTGATGGGTTTTAAGGAAAATCCACACACAGTTTAGCTAAAATGTGTATTTGTAAAACTAGAAATGTTTTCGTATTGCCACGTGATGTAGCAACTGCTCAGTGTCAGTAATCCTAAATCCAAAATACCACCATACAACAGACGTAAAGTTTTTTTTTAGCTACCAGATCACTGTCAACCTCCTCTGCATCCATCTTCCCTCTGGTATAAGTGACGACGCACACCACACACGTGCATGCCACACATGCACTGCCTTTTTTGCTCGTTTTTCTTTCTTTCTTTTCGGCAAGGAAAATCATCAAACAGTTATCAGAAAGTTTGTGTTAAAAGTCCACACATTTATTTATTTAATATAATTGCAACATTTTGCTGTCATATAATCGCACAGGCTGACATCGCGATTGCGATTGCGATGCGATTAATTGTGCAGCACTAACAAATTGTAATAAACTAATAAAAAATATAATCACTGAAATTCACAAATATCACAATTTGTGCATGCAAAAACAAAACCACCAATGTGCATTTGTGAACCAGGCAATGCATGTGCATTCATCCTGTTTGATGCACATAATTAAATTCCAACACAAAATGAAACGCATTTGTTTGGTTCATTCATTGATAGTTGTTTGTATTTGGCTCATAAAATGCTTTAAACGGCAAAATGAAAATCTCAAAATCCAAATGAACAGAACGGGATAAATGTAGGCGTGTCACCTGATCCACAAATTCACATCTCCTTTTTTGCATGGGCAAATTATGATATATATAAATACAAAACAAAAAAATTAAACATTTTATTCACATACATGTCTCCATTTGTACAAATCAATACACATTCATTTAAATTCTGAATTTCATATATTCCAATCTTATGGCATTTGTTTGTGTATGGTAAAATACAGTTGTAACGTGCATCAAGTTCGCCGGGAAATGTCCATGTATTTGTTATTTTGACTAATTTCAACCCATAATGCAGTGGTGGTAGTGTCATAGTTATTAGTATCTGCTCTAGAGTTTGGTGTGAAACATGACAGGGATTTATAGATAAACAGTGCATAATCACTGTCTATGTGTCAACTCATGATAAAGCCAGTGACGGCCGGTGACTTCTTTTTCGAGGGCACATAATGCAAAGCTCGTCACAACATGTATTTAGCTCTTCATGTGTGTTGCTCGCCATTTCAAAATATGTGTTTAGCGCGTCATGTAAATGTATGTGCATCACGCAAGATGTCAAAATACAAGCCTGCTGCAGACACGTCTAAATGGTTTATGATAAAAGAGATGCTCGCGTTTGCCAGATACTGGCTTTATCTCATGTGTGATGTGTTAAGTGAGTGTCTTGGGAGTATTTTGTGAACGTGAGCGTCACTTATCATAAACCCTTTCGATGCGTGTTCAGCAGGCACTCATTTTGACAATACACATGATGCACATGGTTCACATGACGCAACAAACACATATTTTGAATTTGCTCCCCTGAAAAAAGAAGTCACTAACTAAAAAACCTAACCTAGAAGTCAAAAAAACTTGCAAGTATACAATAGATATTGGTTAAGAGTTTATGCTCTGAATTACCTCTGAATAAACTCAAGTGTGCATGCAGCTTGATTGTGATATGTGTCAGATATGCCCCAAATGCCTCTAAACATGGGCCCAGGACAACCTTCTCTTCAGATGACAACATCCATTTGCTTGAGGTCATCAATTCACCTATATAAAGTAAACTTGGATTAATAATGGTTGTGACAGTATGGTTCATGGCATGCACTGCAAAGAAGAGCTTAGTAATTCTGTCTTTTTTCCAGTCTAAATATATTCAAATTCTTAAATCAAGAAAGAAATTTTGTCTAGCTTCAATCTAAATTAAGTGAATAAAAAATAATTTAAAATTATCTTTTTTGGATTATTCGACTATACAAAGAGTAAATTTACTTATTTACTTAAGCTCTTTATTGCAGTGTAGGTACCTTGTGTAAACAAAAAAATACAGATAACACTAGAAAATAAAAAAAACATTAATGATTACAAAAGAAAGCAAAAAATAGTTTGTATTCATTGTATCCAAATTACCTTGGATGATCAGTGAGAGGTGAATCCGATAATCCTCATTCCATGTCAGCTGCAGTTGCTGCTCCCTAAAAAAAAAAAAAAGTAACTATATTTCATACAAACAGGACATAAAAAAGAAATAGCATCAATTAGAAGGACTAAGTATTAATTATTTTTCTTATTTTCGAAGTGAATGGGGCTCATTAAAGATTGGGTTACAAACATTCCTCAAAATATCTTCCTCCGTGTTTGAGATGTCATGAATATGAAGTGAAATGCATTTAACATACTATCTTGTATTACATAAATGTATTTAAGTAAACTTGTACTCATCTTTCATACAAAGATGGGTTCAAATGTATTACAAGTGGTACCTAAATACATTTTTAAATTACATTTTAGCATATTTCATATGTACTAAGGAACAAATAATGTAGGCTATATTAAGTACAAAATTAGTACATGAAAAAAGAGCACTTTGAGTAGATTATAGGATTGTACTTGTCTTTGATCAAAGTACGACTTCATGAGGCGAGGCGCTGCAAGAAACGACAAGTGGATGACATCAGAGTAACGCGAGAGCGATAGGAATCAGCCTCTTCCGCAACATGTCTCGCGGTACTCTGATGTCATCTTTGTCAGTTCATGCGGCGCTGCGTAAAGTTGAGTACACAAAAAAACTCGAAGCAGGATAATTTATCTCTTACTTCTCAGCCTGAGAAATACAAGGTGTGGCGTGTGAGCGTGTGAACTGACTGAAATGCGTGTGTCTAACGGTGAATGCGTGCGACTTGACACGAGAGCCCTGTCTTCCAACATGTGCATCAAACTAACACGCGCATATTACATCAAATAATGTGCTACAGACTCGCCCAATAAATTCAGCAGAGAAACTAACGCTAATACTTAACTCTGATGAACAGTCTGGTGTTTGTAATGTGACAAATTAAAAATATTACTTACACAATGGAAGAATTATCAGATGCAACTTCTTCATTCCACTCCGACCGTAGACACCTGTCTGCGCAAACTCGCAATGCGCATGTGCACCGGGCGCAAATTTGCTGATGACGTCGTGACATCACACGTACTGCGCTACGCACACATGTTGTCTAAATGTGTTTCTTATCAAACATTTTTGACAAAGATATGTACATTATCAGAATCTACATGAATGTTTATAATTCATTTAATAGGCTGCATTTATTGCAGTTATTGTAAAGTGCCAAAGCTTTTATTTCCAAACTAGTGCCACAGCTGACTTTTTAAATAAATACATAAAATAAAATAATAAGTGTCATTACATGTTGTCCTGTAGCATTTACATATTAGCCTATTTCAAAAATACAGTATTGCAGACATAACTGTAAAATTTGCATTTAGCATGCTCCCACAATTCATTGCAAACTACAGTATAGGGAGAGAGAGAGAGAGAGAGAGAGAGAGAGAGAGAGAGAGAGAGAGAGAGAGAGAGAGAGAGAGAGAGAGAGAAAACAGGGCTTAAGACAAATTTTATACAGGATCCACAACAACCATTATTAAAAACTAAGCTTTTGTACACACTCACAGTCAGTCTCACACCCCATCTCCATTCAAAACAAAGCATCACTATCTGTGTATTTGTAATATGTAAACTAAATGGACACAGATTCTATTAAAGACTTAGACCTAGTCCACACGGACCGGAGTATTTTTATAACCGTGTTATTTTTTTATGTGGTTCGGCCGTTTGTCCACGCAAAAACGCAGTATCAGTGCACTGAAACCAAACATTTTTGAAAATCCCTGCCAAGGTGAGGATTTTAAGAAAACGCTGGTTGCAGTGTTGTCGTGCGACGTCAGAGTGTGCGCCGTTATCTGCTGTATTTGACGTCAGAGGTTATATTGTCGCCTGCTGGTGTGGCATGCTCTTGACAGTGCTTGATAGCGTGTTTTTGCTTTTTCATGTGGACAGAGATTTCTTTTAAACTGAGCATGTGTGGACAGGATTTGTTTGGAGGAAAAACTCAGGTTATAGAAATACCCATGTCCGTGTGGACTAGGCCTTATTTTCCTGCCTTTTGGTGGGATTTCAAAATGGCAAACTTAGGCCTTGTCCACACGGACACGGGTATTTTTATAACCGTGACCTTTTTTTTGCCGTTCATCCACACAGACATGCAGTATCACGTCACTAAGGTTATGTTTACACGTGGGCGGCTATTTTCATAAACGGACATTTCAACCTCTCCGGTTTCCAAAATAATATCGTGCACACATGTCAGTTTTCAGAAAAGTGTTTATTTACACGTACCCGTGCATATATGCCGTCAAGAAAAGCTCAAGCCCACGTAAGCCAATCACCGGCAGCGCTGGTGGTGACGCAAACTGGTTCATGTTGGAGGGAGGAGTTGTTGCCGTATGTGATCGATGACGTCAAAGTACCGCGAGAGCGAGTTGAGGAATCACTAGTCTAATTTCAAATCGCTCTGGCGGTACCTTGACATCATCCGTCTGATCGGTTCTTGCAGCGCCACATGAAGTCAAACACGCGTAAAATTGCTGACCTCCGAGCACTCGTCTCTGCTCGACATAATGGAGCAGCTGTATTTGCAAAAACAAACACACAAAACGAGTTTGCATGAACATAAATGTGATCTTGGAAGTGTTCAGAGTAGCAGTCACATGTAAACATAGGTCAACTTTTGTCATAAAAAAATGACAAGAATCATTGGTGTTGTTGCCATGAACTTCTATATTTATATCCTAATATAAACTAAGGTATTGTTATATGAAAACCCCAATTTTGTGATCAACTTTCAAGTATTACAAATAAAGGAAAGTCTTGGACAATCAAAAAACATATGAAAAACATCATGAGCATTACAGGACAGAACAATCTTATTAAACTATGATATCTATTTGAGGCTGTAGCACAACTCTACACTGAAGATCTCCACATCGCTTGGAGATAAGAGCTTTACACAGTACTCTCCATGATGGATGCACTTCTTCGCAAATAGAGATTTTATCCCTTCATTTAGTATCTGTTTCCTTGCAAATGTCCAACATGCACAGATTTAACACACATATAAACGTTTTTCTTTGCCACATTATGAACAACCAAATCCCTTTCAACAATGCAGTCTGGTTTATATTACATCTCCTCCATCTTTAGGGGTCACCTTCAGCTCAGGCAAGTTCTGAGGTGTAAAATCATCTACCAGGGCTGAGTTTATACATGACATTAATGCATGGGGCAAAGCATCCCTAATACACTTAATTATCCTGCCCACAGTTCTCAGAGATTTTAATTTAACCTGTGCAGCAAGTGTGTAATCATAATCATAAACACACAATAATCATAAAGCACAAGTAATTTTTACTGTTTACCACACTCTTGTTATTTTTCAGGCTGTTTAACTAGTGACTAAGGAAAATTCTCATACATAAAATTATCTTGTATGAAATTGATTTGTCCATGTTGAAAAATAGGGTGGATGATGTAATGAAGAATAGGGTCAACAGTCATACGGGAAAAACCCCAACAGAATCTTTCCTTGTGGAATTTTCCAGGCCTACACGTTTAAAGAAGCATTTCACCCGTAGAAACATTCATCTTTATTGAAAGTGTGTCATATTTGTAGTCAAAATGTAACATACATTTAGAATTTGGTGCCTATTTGACTGAGAAAAGGGGTGTTTGTAGTCTCACTCCCTCAACAAAGATATTGGACTTCCTTCTTTCAATGATGCAAAATGACACACGCACGCACACACATATATGGCCTATAACATATTGCTACTATGTATGTGTAAATAAATAAATAAATAAATAAATAAATAAATATATATATATATATGTGTGTGTGTGTGTGTGTGTGTGTGTGTGTGTGTGTGTGTGTGTGTGTGTGTGTGTGTGTGTGTGTGTGTGTGTGTGTGTGTGTGTATACACATGCACGCACACACATATATGGCCTATAACATATTGCTACTACGTATGTGTAAATAAATAAATAAATAAATAAATAAATAAATAAATAAATAAATAAATAAATAAATAAATATATATATATATATATATATATATATATATATATATATATATATATATATATATATATATATATATATATATATATATATATTGTGATTGTAACTTTTGTTGCCTATTCAGAGTTTGTTTTGACAAAGATCAAAATATTTCCACAGAATAATAAAAATAACATTATTCTAATTTCAACTCCATACAACTATTTAACATTCACAATTTTATTCAACAGCACACTTTATTCCGATACATCTCTTGTTTGTGTGTGTATGTGTGCAACACAGATTCAAATTTGCCGCCAATTCCCGCCCACAACGGCGAATGTGTCGTAGGTCGTAACAGTCGAATGAGCAGCAATGATTTGGTCACGTGTTTTAGAAGTTTGAATTTACAAACGGATGTCAGATGCGTCTCAACGCAGTCAACGGGTTTGCGCGGTATTTTCGATTCACTCTGAGTTTAGGTGAGCCATCCTCGGATATCATGGAGCTGCATTGGCATTTCGGAATAAGGAATATGTTTTCTCCTGCGTTTCGAACGAAGGTAAGAGTGTTTTCAGTTCAATATAAAAAGTATGCATTTGTAACTGGTGTGAATTATTTGAATCGTTTTTTCCTATATTGTATTATTTTCTTAAATTTACTGGTGGTTATACTCCGTTTTGTAATTAAAATATGTTAATGAACCTCAAACAATTTTGTTCATATCATTGTTCTCAAGTAAGAGAATATAACGTTAAATTAAAGGAACTTTTCTTCGGGTCTTCGTTTAGGGTGGGAGCGTCTTCGGGGGAACATCTCCCGGGTTCCTCCATGTACGACGTGTGATGGTGCTTTTCTCGTGGACGTTTCTCTGGTATGCTGAGTTTTATCGTCCAAATGCATATTTTTGCTCAAGTGCTCAACAGCATTTGATCGTGTTGGTTGTGATGAAGTGTTTAATTGTAATAAGCATATTATGAATTTCATAATCTTATAATTATCATATTATGCTCAGTGTCTTCAGGACAGAGTGAGAGAAAAGACATTGCCCCGTCGATCCACTGATGATGTTGGTCTGTTTACAGGTATGTTGTTTGTTTAGTTATTTTTTTATGAAAGAAAATAGATCTTATTACCTGTTAATAAACATGCATTGTGTTTTAAGAATCCATTTGAATGATTTGTGCTGTGCTTGACGCACGTGGTCAGGCCTGCACATGGTGTAGGTAGGTGCTAGTATGTTTCATTTGGATGTTCCTAATGTCATTGTAGTTGTTTCATTAGAAGGTTAAATCATAGGAATATGAATTAATAACATATTTCAATGTAATCTAGTATATTTAATGTTGTTGTATAACGTTACTTATACACTATTAGAGTGCATTAAAGGAGAACTTTGGTCAATTTTAACATTTTAGCTGTCAGTACAGAGAACAATAAAAACAATTGTTGTTGGCTACACTGTGTTATCCTCTTTAAAATTTGCACCCAGTTGACTAAAACGGGCCCAGTTATGTTCTTTTAGCCTCTTTAACACCCTGGAAATGTTAGAAGTGATCCTGTGGTCAAATATTTATATTATTTTGTATCATTAGAGTAAAGTAAACTTTTTTTTTTATCAAATGATATATTCACCACAGTATTGTGGTCAAACCTTAATATCAATCATAATAACAGGTTAAGTGTTTCCTCCATTAATGAGTTTGGAAATTTTAAAGAATGCTTAAACGTATCAATTTCGCAAATCCTATATGTAAAGAGTATTTTAAAATATTTAAATTTGATTTCAGGTTATGTGGAAAAGCCTGTGCTTGGTGGAGATCTACTGCAGATGACCACAGCATCCCAGGTCCCAAGAGGGGACTGTTTTAGTCATTTTCTACTGGGCAAACTGAATTACTCCAGGTCAGATTATTACATTATTTCCTATCATAATGCTGCGTTCACTCCAGCCACGGTAGAGGCACAAAGCGGCAGTGATTTCAATGTTATGTCAATTTAAAAACGTGTTAACGCGCATCTGGAGGTCTTGCGTTGCTAATGAGGCATTAAGCGTGGTTCGGTAGACGCAAATCCACCTCAATTGTGTGTCTAGTTTGCGCAGTTGAAAAATCTGAACTTTGGTGGAAAAACGCCCCGCATTAAAGGTAGGGTAACACATTTTGAAAAATGCTAACGGTAGCCGCCTAGCAATGAAATCCCGATCCCACCCTCAAGTCAAATCGCTCTCCAAAGTCACGCCTCTTTCCAAACACATGAACACGCACAGATCAGACGGCCACGTCTCATGTCTCATTCACCAGTGAGAGAACTTTGCAGTACAAAGTGAATAACACTTCCAAAATAACCAACATAAACAAGTGGTTTACATCAGAATTAGTTTAAGCACACGTTCGGTTTTGTAGACGTAGTAACTATATCGTTATGCTAATCCGGAAAACGAACACAAATTTCATAAGCAACACAACGTTTCATCAAAGTATAATATCTGAATCCATCTCAATACAAACATATCGCGTACCTACCTTACCAAAATAAACAGTGCAACGACCCTTTCAGACCCTTTGCCTCCTGCAGCTGTTTGCATCTCGTGGTAAAGCAGTAAAGTTACAGATGTTAATTTGGATTTTTGCTCTTGCTGATACAGGCAGTTTTTGCTGTTGTTGTTATAAAAGATGCATTTAGTTTTGTTGCTCCTGTGTAGGTTGTCAATTCAGCAGAAAAGTTTGCTATTCTCGCTGTTTACAGACAGAGCGCACGTGAACGCGCCGATGACGTATGGTATCTGCGTGGACTCGCTGCGCGGTGGGAATTCAAATTACGCTTACGTATGAGGGACATAAAAGGAAACGTCCGTTCGGACCGAAATCTATGATTTGTTGAACATTTTTTGGTCCTAAGCCTTTCACAGATGACATAAATTTTTACAAATACATTTAAACAACTTAACACAGTTATTGCTATCAGGATGTGAGGAGACTTTTAACCAGCATAACTAAAAATGTTTCAGGATCAAATCTGTTACCCTTCCTTTAAAGGTAGGGTAAAATTTTTTTTAAACTGCTAACTGTAGCTGCCTAGCAATGAAATCCCGATCCCACCCTCAAGTCAAATCGCCATCCAAAGTCACGCCTCTTTCAAAACACATGAACACGCACAGATCAGACGGTCACGTCTCATTTCTCATTCACCAGTGAGAAAACTTTGCAGTACAAAGTGAATAACACTTCCAAAATAACCAACATAAACAACTGGTTTACATCAGAATTAGTTTAAGCACACGTTCGGTTGTGTAGACGTAGTAACTATATCGTTACTCTAATCCGTAAACGAACACAAATTTCATAAGCAACACAACGTTTCATCAAAGTAGAATATCTGAATCCATCTCAATACAAACATATCGCGTACCTACCTTACCAAAATAAACAGTGCAACGACCCTTTCAGACCCTCTGCCTCCTGCAGCTGTATGCATCTCGTGGTAAAGCAGTAAAGTAGTGCTGCACAATTAATTGCATCGCAATCGCGATGTCAGCCTGTGCGATTATATGACCGCAAAATGTTGCAATTATATTAAATAAATAAATGTGTGGACTTGTTAACACACATTTTCTGATAACAGTTTGATGATTTTCCTTACTGTTTAAAAAAAGAAAGAAAAACGAACAAAAAAGGCAGTGCACGTGTGGCATGAACGTGTGTGGCGTGCGTCGTCACTTGTGTGTGCGCACTGCGGAAATACCAGAGCGAAGATGGATCCAGAGGAGATTGACAGTGATCTGGTATCTAAAAAAAAATCTACGTCTGTTGTATGGTGGTATTTTGGATTTAGGATTACTGACACTGAGCAGTTGCTACATCACATGGCAATACGAAACCATTTCTAGTTTTACAAATACACATTTTAGCATTATCACTAAACTGTGTGTGGATTTTCCTTAAAACACATCAACTTGACTCGTGATACCATTTATTATAATCGCAACCGCACATCGCAATATTAGCATCAATAACCGCTATGGGAAAAATTACCCAAATCGTGCAGCCCTACAGTAAAGTTACCGATGTTAATTTGGGTTTTTGTTCTTGCTGATCCAGGCAGTTTTTGCCGTTGTTGTTATAAAAAATGCCTTTAGTTTTGTGGCTCCTGTGTAGGTTGTCAATTCAGCAGAAAGTTTGCTGTTCTCGCTGTTTACAGACAGGAGGTGAGCGCACGTGAACGTGCCGATGACGTATGGTGTCTGCATGGACTCGCTGCGCGGTGGGAATTCAAATTACGCTTGCGTATGAGGGACAAAAAAGGAAACGTCCGTTCGGACCGAAATCTATGATTTGTTGAACATTTTTTGGTCCTACGCCTTTCACAGATGACATAAATTTCTACAAATACATTTAAACAACTTAACACAGTGATTGCTATCAGGATGTGAGGAGACTTTTAACCAGCATAACTAAAAATGTTTCAGGATCAAATCTGTTACCCTACCTTTAACCAATCAGGAGCTTTCTCTAGTAGTGACGTAATTACAGGAAGCGAGCGGAGTCGCGGAAGCCCCTCCCGTGATGTGAATTTCCGCGTAAATGTCTTGAATAACTAGAATTTCATGTGCGGTTTTCAGGCGTGAATGAAGCGAGTAAACTCCAAGGGGCGGTTTCCCGGACCAGGATTAGCTTAATCCAGGACTAGGCCTTAGTTTAATTAGGAAATATAACTAGTTTTAACAAACATGCCTTACTAAAAACATTACCTGTGTGCATTTTGAGGTAAAACAAAGGGCACTGATGTATTTTAAGATATGTCAGTGCAAGTTATTTTCAGTTTGGAGAGCTCTTAAAAGTGTTTAAGTCTAGGACTAGTCTAATCCCTGTCCGGGAAACCGCCCCCAAATGTTCAAGCATCCAACTACGCGCGAATAGCGTTTTTTTTGCCATCTCTTAACACGTCTGTGTGAACGCACGGTAATAGTACAGAAAACAATTATTTTAGGGGAAAAAAATCTCAAATGTTCTATTTTGAAGTTCTATTTGTAAACAAGGTCACAAATCTGTCCCTTTATTGCATGTTAAAGGCACACAAGGCAAGTCTGAGTATTATTTCTCTACTAGCTCCCCCTAGTGTCTGGGAGTAAATGCGTTCTATATCTAAGACTATACGAGACTGAAGGACACCGGGTCGGATACAGCGAACTTGCAAGTGGGGTATTCTTCCTACAGACGGTAGGGGCGGGTGAGAGAGTCTTCATTCGTCATGTAATGAGTCATTTAACCATATACCGACTTACGAAGATGATTTATTAACATAAAAATGCTGCCTTGTGTCCCTTTAAAGCCTTAAAGCGATAGTTCACCCTGCAATGAAAATTAGCCCATGATTTGCTCACCCTCAAGTCATTCTAAGTGTATATAACCTTCTTCTTTCAGACAAATACAATCATAATACAATCATGTTAACAAATGCCCTGGCTCTTCCCAGATTTATATTAGAAGTCAATGGGTGCTTCTGTTTTGAAGTTGATAAAAGTGCATCTATCCATGGTAAAAGTGCATTTCTGGATGTTTTCGTTCACTTAGATCTATGATGCATACTATGAAAGGTAATTTTCAAAATTCCATAATAGGGGCACTTTAATATAACTCAGATTTTATTTGTCTGGAAGAAGTATGTCATACACCTAGGATCGCTTGAGGGTGAGTAAATCACAGGCTAAATGTCATTTTTGGGTGATCTAACCCTTTAAAGACCCCAATGCCATCCAAGATATCGATGTCTATCTTTCCTCAGTTTTTTTTTTTTTAAGGAAAACATTCTGGACTTTTCTTTACAAAATAGGGTTCAGTGGAACCTAACTCTTGTCAGTTCAAATCAATGCAGTTTCAAAGGTCTTTGAAGTGCTTCAACGGGCTCAATACAATTCCAGCTGAGGACGAGGGGGATTTTAACGAAACAATCTAACGAAAGGATTATTTTCTACAAAAAAGTATGTACTTTTTATCCGATAGTTCAGATTGAGCTCAGGCCGGAAGAAGCCGGGAACTAGTTCTGCGGCGTTAGTACGTCATCACGCTCGGCCGGTTTGTGTGTAAAGAGTGGGGCGGTGCTTCCGCTCGCGCATGCGCCATTGAGCGTGATGACCGTTCCCGGCTTGAGCTCAATCCGAATTATTGTATATAAAGTATATACCTTTTTTTAACCAATTGTTTTGCTAGACCCCCACCCCCCGTCCTCAGCTGGTATCGTGCAGAGCCTGTGAAAGCACCTCAAAGACCTTTGAAACTGCGTTGATTTGAACTAAGAAGAGTTTGGGTTATAACTCCAATCTGTGAAGAAAAGTTCAGAAATCATTTTTCTCTTCCACTGAGGAAAGAAAGACATGGATTAACTGACAAGCTTACTAAGAACCGGTTTGCTTTGCTCTGGCTCCAAACCAGCTCCAGCTCTCCCTTGGTGGAAAATATCAATGCTTCCTCCATAATGAGTTTGGAAATAAAAAAAAAATGCATAAAGGGACACTCCACTTTTTTAGAAAATATGCTACTTTTCCAGCTCCCCTAGAGTTAAACACTCTGGGTCTGGCTGTACCACTTTTAGCATAGCTTAGCATAATCCATTGAATCTGATTACACCATTAGCATCGCGCTAAAAAATAAGAGTTTCGATATTTTTCCTATTCAAAGCTTGACTCTTCTGTAGTTACATTGTGTAGGTTACTAAGACCAATGGAAAATTAATAGTTTTTTTTTTTTAAGGCCGATATGGTTAGAACTATACTCTCATTCTGGTGTAATAATCAAGGACTTTGCTGCCGTAAATGGCTGCAGCAGGGGCAATTATATTACGCAGGGCCCGAAAGTAGTCCCCTTAGTAACTTTCAATTACAGGGCACTGCGTAATGTTACAGCAGCAAAGTCCTTGATTCATACACCAGAATGAGAGTATAGTGCTAACTAGGGCTGGGCGATATGGAGTGAAAATTATATTTGCTATATCTTGATGGACGATATATATTCCAGTGGCTTTGCATGGAAAAATACCCCCCCCCCCCCAAAAAAAAATACTGAAAAACAAATGTCAAAATCCACAAGGGCTTTTTTTATTGAAGTGCAAAGAGGTAGGAACAAAGTGCTTCTGCAACATTTAAAAAAATATATACAAAAATTATACTTTAACTATAAAATAAGAAAATGCATATTTTCGTCTTTTTATTCAAAAATAAAACAACTGAATTTTTTTTCTGAAAACCCTCAGGAGATAAGGGTATTTATCCTGGACTAAAATAGGTTTTAGGAGTAAATGGGTTAAATATGAGAGAAAACACTGTTGTTGTTACACAGAAAACTTAAGAACAGGTGCACTTGCACACCGCATCATAGGGAGAGAGATAGCTCTCACATCAAGAAAACGTGTGTTTGGGTCTGTGTGTGTATGTAGCACTACTGCTAACCTTTGTTTGGTCATGATAAACTAGATAAGTCGTCTTCTCTGTCAGTAACATCCGTGAAAAAAGAAAGTATACGGAGAAACGGACATTAAAGCACTGCCACCTTTTCACTGTCATTGAGAGAGAGATGCGCGCTGTCGAAGCGCCTCACGGAACGAGAGAGGGGTGCGCTGAATGTTCGCAACAATGAATTTAAGCCGTTTTAAACAGTAAAATATACATGTAAATGGGAATCATGGAAGATCTATTCGTGGTGGCCAGTGTTGATTCCGTGACGGGCGCAGCCATGTTAAATGAGAAAACACGCGAGGGGAGGGGGAACAAAAGCAAGGAGGCAGGGGCGAGCACAGCACACAGAAAAGGCAAAGAAGCAAAGTGGCGAAATCAGAATTTAATATAAACATCATATCGATATATACGATATGTCAAAATCCATTTCGAGTCCCAATAATATATCGTTATAGGTCGAATATCGAGATATCGCCCACCCCTAGTGCTAACCATATCTGCCTAGAATATCACAAATTAATTTTCCGTCGGTCTTAGTACATGATGTAACTACAGAAGTTAAGTTTTACATAGGAAAAATATTGAAACTCTTTGGTTATTTTTAAACATGCAATGCTAATGGTCTAATCAGATTTAATGGATTATGCTAAGCTATGCTAAAAGTGGTAAAGCCAGACCCGGAGAACGGCTGAATGGATTCCAAAACTGTAAAAATCAAGTGTTTAACTCTAAGGGAGCGGGAAAATGTGGAAACTGTGTTTTTTATTTTCTTTTTTTAAAGTGGAGTGTCCCTTTAAACTAATCCATTACACTTTAAAGGTGCACTCTGCAAGAGTTATTCATAGTTAGTCCTAACCCTAAATTTTAATAGTTTATTTTTTTTTTAAATATTTCCTTCTTTTGTGATTTCAGATTATAGAAAAACCTGTGCTTGTGGATCTACATCGGATGACCATGGCAACCCAGGTGTGGAAATAGTAGACTGTTTTTAATCTGAAATCTGTGTAATATAAGATGGACAATTCTTCTGACACCATATGAATGCATACTGTCGTCTTGCAGAAGCTAGATAATTTTGATTATAAAGTTATTGAAGTCCATTGAGTGGAGAAAAGTCCTGAAATGTTTCCTCAATGAAATGTTTTTATTTTGCCAGTAAAACATTTTATTTGACACAATTATTTTATTAATTATCATAATGTAGCTGTTTTTTCATGGTTTGCTTGTATTTCTACTGTCCAGTTAACATTAAATACTGGTTACAATTGACTAAAATGACTGTTCTGTTTTAAAGGAGGTACCCTATAGATTTTTTATAGTTTTTATTTTACTGCAAGAAATAACATTTCTTAGTTACTATACATGAGATTGGCTATATTTTAACACAAAATTAATGTTGGTAGACATGGCTGTTTTATATAACGACAACTAAATACCTTAATTTACAGATTATGTATGTAGCTACTTTTGAGGTATTTTAACATACTATGATTATTTTTCTATTGTCCAATCATTTTGTTAAAATATATTTGTAATATTTTAGTCTTTGATTTTATGTACTTATTGGGTTTCATACATTGCTCTTAGTTGTTTTGTAAAGATAAGCTATATTTAAGAGTAAACTGTTTTTTAACAATGTATTTTCACATACTTATTACATTTTTATACATGTCTTTTAATAAAATGGCTAATAAAAACCATACCTTTACAGAGATTAACCTGAAAAGTAGTTGTTTTTCATGCATTTTCACATACTGATTACGTTTTTATGAAATTTTCCTGGTTATTTTACTAAGATAAACTGTGATTTAAAAGAATATTACTTTATAAATACAGAGCAACTTAATAAAGTAACTATTAAAAGCCGTACATTTACAGAGATTAACCTGAAAAGTAGTTGTTTTTCATGTATTTTCACATACTTATTACGTTTTTATACGGGTCTTTTTAGGTATTTTAAAAGAATATTACTGTATAAATACAAAGCAACTTAATAAAGTAACTAATAAAAGCCGTATATTTACAGGGATTAACCTGAAAAGCAGTTGTTTTTCATGTATTTTCCACATACTTTCTACGTTTTTATACAGGTCTTCTTAGTTATTTTACAAAGATAAACTGTGTTTTAAAAGAATATTACTGTATAAACACAGAGCAATTTAATAAAATAACTATTAAAAGCCGTACATTTACAGAGATTAACCTGAAAAGTAGTTGTATTTTCATGTATTTTCACATACTTATTACGTTTTTATACAGGTCTTTTTAGGTATTTTAAAAGAATATTACTGTATAAATACAGAGCAACTTAATAAAGTAACTAATAAAAGCCGTATTTTTACAGAGATTAACCTGAAAGGTAGTTGTTTTTCATGTATTTTCACATACTTTTTACGTTTTTATACAGGTTTTTTTTAGTTATTTTATAAAGATAAACTGTTTTTTAAAAGAATATTACTGTATAAATACAGAGTAACTTAATAAAGTAACTAATAAAAGCTGTATTTTTACAGAGATTAATCTGAAAAGTAGTTGTATTTTGATGTATTTTCACATACTTACTATGTTTTTATGCAGGTCTTTTTTAGTTATTTTACATAGATAAACTGTATTTAAAAAGAATATTACTGTATAAATACAGAGTAACTTAATAAAGTAACTAATAAAAGCTGTATTTTTACAGAGATTAATCTGAAAAGTAGTTGTATTTTGATGTATTTTCACATACTTACTATGTTTTTATGCAGGTCTTTTTTAGTTATTTTAAATAGATAAACTGTATTTAAAAAGAATATTACTGTATAAATACAGAGTAACTTAATAAAGTAACTAATAAAAGCCGTATTTTTACAGAGATTAACCTGAAAGGTAGTTGTTTTTCATGTATTTTTACATACTTTTTACGTTTTTATACAGTTTTATAACAGTTATTAACAGTAATATTCTGTAATTTAATGAATTATGACTGTAAAAGATTCTCTGTATTTTAACGGTTTTTGTATGTTATTTTGAAAAACATTTTTTTCCCGTAATTTGACAGAATTTCTCTGGCAACTTTGCTGCCAGAGATTTACCGTTTTTTTACGGATTTTTTTTTTACAGTGTAATTACATTTTTGAAAAATGAACAAGCAAGTGTAATGACATACAGCACAGGTTTACTGCCATGAAGAATAAAGTCATAGTTTTTAATGGCTCAATGACTGGATTATATTGTCTTTTATCTGCAACTAAGCAATATCAATCTACACCAATGAAAGCAAGTTATGTGCTATCTGTCACAAACAATGAAATCTAGAAAGGCAGTGAAGTCTCTGATACAATATTTAATAGTTTCATAGTGTGCGAAAAAGAAAGATAAACTCTAAAGTATCAAATAACTTTACATTTACTTGCATGCATTTTTGGATTTCTATTGAGCTTCAAGGTAGATTGGAATATTTCTAAAATGATTAAAGCCCGATTTGTAGACTGTAGTCTTCTTTTTTGCTCAAGTTATACATTATACAAACCATGAGGATGACAGTTGGTGTGTGAAATTAAATCTCAAAATTTTTCCTGTGAAATGGTCAGTAGTCAGACAAATCTTGATTACAGATCAAGTGCAACTTGCTAGAAGATATTTTGTTGCTGTGATCAAAGGTAGGGTAAAATAAACTCAAGACTGAAAAAGGGAACATTATACAGAACTTGCAAAGCTGTTTTCCCTTTTTTACGCAACACTTAATCCAATTTTCCTGGTAATCTTTTGGCAAGTTTAATTAAAAAAACAAAAACAAAACAATGCTAAGACTGAAATGTAATTAAAAAAATGAAAATGTGATGGAAATGTACCCATTTGTATCCGCAACACTAATACTGTCATGATGGCAATCAACATTGATGAGTCACCAACACATTAAAGTATGCTTACACAAGTCCTGCAGAGATTCTTGAAAGAACCTGCAATTCATGAAATGCATGTGATTAGCTCTAACCTCCTAATGCCACTGAATTTATTATGAAAGGTTTATCGTTGGAGTTATGGACTATTAGGTCTATTAAAAAATACACTGACTACAGTATAATGTTGAAAAAAGATGCTAAAAAAGGTCTTGCATGACGTGAGATATAAATCAAATCACTTTGCACTCCATATAGAAGTAACAGTCTATTTAGAAATCATATAGGCTACCTTAGAAATCAATTCATAAAGCTCAATTAAGATAGGATTTAATGAACTTATTAAACAGATCAACAGGAAGAAACAATGCAATTAACAATTGTCTCATAGCAAACAACACAATATACCGGATAATTAAAAAAAAGATGCCCATAGCAATGTACTGGTGATTATAGAAGTGATTCACGAAAACAAAACAAAAAAAACTCCTGATCCTACATTTTGAATTTTTAAAGAATGAATCATATTGACCCCATTGTTTTAACATACACGTGTACATTCACATCTGCTCATTTATTTATTGATATTGATTTTAATGAGTATTAACACTCTTAAAAAATGTGTTAAGCGTATACCATAGAGCAGTGGTCTCCAACGTGATGCCCGCAGTCTGTGAGGTGCCCACCAAAGCACATTTTATTATAGCTTGGCTTCTTTTATATATGTTAACATTTTAAACAATGATAAAACATATTAACAAATAAAATAAAATCTAAAACCCTTTGAGTAGACTATATCAAAAATAAGGTTGGAGATCCCTGCCATAAAGGAACAGGTTTTGGCTGTATGGTTCCATAAAGAACTTTTAACATCAAATAAATCTTTTTGTTTCGCAAAAGGTTCTTTGTAGTGAATAAAGGTTCTTTAGATCAGTGGTTCTCAAACTTTTTCGGCATGTGGCCCCCACTTCTGCACGTTTCATCACTTTGCGGCCCTCCCAAAGAAATTGAATGACATAAAACATAAAACTTTAAATTATAATTAAACAAAACATATTAAATTATACAACATATTGCTGTTGGTTAGTATCTTCATTTTTCTAAGGTTTAATTATACATAATTTATGATAAATTATGTATTTTATAAGACTGGGCCCCCCGGCACCATCTCGCAGCAGATACTGCTGTAAAGTTTCAAAAGAAAGAACCTTTGACTGAATGGTTCTTTGGAGAACCAAAAATGGTTCTTCTATGAAACTGTTGTGAAGAACCTTAGCACCTTTATTTTTTTTAAGTGAAAAATATCTATTTATAACAAGTACTTCATGGTTGTATTCTATTCTATTCTATTCTATTCTATTCTATTCTATTCTATTCATCCTGACCGGACTTATCGAATTTCACGTTGAACCACCAGGAGGGGATCGTGAGCCTTTATTAATGCCTTCATTACGATTCCGAATATTTTGGAGGAGCTTATTAATTTCGTATTCCGCAGAAGTACATTAATTGATGAAATGTCAAAAAAGGACGTTCTCAGTGCATCATTCCAAATAAGTTACACAGTCGTCATCGATATAAAAACTTTTACAACTTGTTTTAGCATTTGGCTTTAAATTGCCTTGCAGTCAAATTACTTTTCTCACGCGTGTCATGCCTGAAAGAACCAAATATACCTCAACCTGCGTTCTGTAGCATGCGTAGTGCACTCTAAATAACAGGCCAGGGTATATTTAGATGAATCAATTCGTGTCACAAAGACATTTCTCATTTTGCACAACTTTATGCATTATGCGCGACCAAACATCTTCGATTGCACACCTGGTATGCTCAGTCTATTTATATGCATGTCAATTATATATCGTATTAAAGAGATAAATGATTACAGATGCGACGATTGTTTTCTTTTTTTAAACCTCGTGCTTCCAGCATCTGCGCCTGTGCTCGAGCGCGCGACTTCTCTTTTGGCACGCGCTGAGCGCTTGGGAGCGACGCTCGCTCAGAGGAGTGAGGTGTGTAACCAAGAGCTAAAATTGGTCTCGTGATGAGGAAAAGTGAAGGAGCGAGCCGTTGCGCTCTGTTCTCTCGTCTTCTCAGAAAGAACAGAGGATTCTTCCATCTTTTTCCAAATAACACAACTCCGGAATACTAATTTGAACTCGTGGATAACCATTTAAAGTGAGATTCCTGATTTTTTATACTCACAAGGGAATATGAAAGATTGCACATCAATACCAGATCCTATCAAAACCTCGTAACATTTAAATCACATTTAGCTTTCTTTTCCTAAAGAAATGGATCCGCTCATCACTTCCACTGACTTGCCAAGTAACTGGACAGACGACTTTACAGCAAATGAAACCGATATATACTGGAACCAGTTTGTGCAACCAGTTTGGAGGATAGTGCTCTGGGCAGTGGCTTACAGCACAATTGTCGTCGTGTCTGTGGTTGGCAACATCACGGTTATATGGATCATTTTGGCGCACAAACGTATGAGAACAGTGACTAACTATTTCCTTGTAAACTTGGCTTTTGCTGAAGCGTCCATGTCTGCGTTTAACACCGTTATAAACTTTGTGTACGCAGTGCATAACGAGTGGTATTTCGGGCTTTATTACTGCCGATTTCACAACTTCTTTCCAATAGCTGCAGTCTTCGCTTGTATATGTTCAATGACGGCGATTGCGCTCGACAGGTAAGTTTCATCGTCACAGTTCACATATAAAAATATGCAACCTATAAACTTTCACATTACCTGTCTGAGCGAAATTGACATCCCATTGGCTGCCTGCAATTAGAACTGACAAAATATGAACAATGTATTCCAGATTTAAACGTTCCTCAATGCCAATGGTGCGATAAAGAGAGACGGCTAAATAATGAAAAATTCATGTTACTTAAGAATTAATGTTTCAAATCATTCAATAGGGGTGGAATTTCATTGGTACCCAAAGGTACCGTTTTGTACCTTTACAGGTATACAATGTTGCACTTTTGTGGTACATTACTGCACCTTAAGGATCTATTGTGTACCTTTAAATGAACCCCCTTTACCCCTAAAATTGTTCCTTTTAGGTATAATATTGTACCCCAAAAGGTACAACATTTTAATTTGTTGTATACCCATAAAGGTAAAAAAGTGGTACAAACCCAGCAACAGATAAAGGTACAATTTTGTACCTTTTATTCTGACATTCTGTGGACCAAAGCCATTACCTTTGCAACAGTTCTTTTAATTGTCCTCTCTGTGACAAATAATAGCTATTTATAGACATTTTTATTTGTTTGTGTTTACTTTAGTAACATTTAAAATTTGCTCCCAAGCTCAACCAACTGGGCAGGCACAACTGTTTTACTGCATATTGGTGGAGAAAGTGGTGAAAAGTTTTGCAAGATTTTAAAAGTACTGATGTTACCAACATGATAAATGTATAGCAATGTTTAGTACCAGAGTATAAATTGCTTTCAGAATGATCATGCATAAAACATATAATGGTAGTGTTGAGTATTTTATGATCATGCATAAAATTCACAATGCAATGTTGTTGTTTTTCAGCTTCATATAATGAATAATCAGAGCTCAGACTGCTATGTATTAGATGGTTAAAAACGTAATTTTATCAGTGATAATAAGTGTTGCTGGGTATACCAAAGATATCAGTTAAAGGGATAGTTCACCCGAAAATAAAAATTCTGTCATCATTTAGTCGCCCTCATGTTGTTACCCTCATACATTTCTTTGTTCTGATGAACACAAAGGAAGATATTTTGACAAATGTTTGTAATCAAACGTTCATGGACCCCATTCACTTCCATAGTAGGAAAGAAGAATACTATGAAAGTAAATGGGGTCCCTGAATGCTTTGGTTACAAACATTTCTTGAAATATCTTCCTTTGTGTTCATCAGAACAAAAACATGTATACAGGTTTGTAACAACATGAGGGCGACTAAATGATGACAGAATTTTCATTTTTGGTTGAACTATCCCTTTAATGTACAACCTAATATCACTCTTTTCTGTTTCCAAGGTCCCTCACCTTTTGACACAGCAAATATATTATAAAAAAACCATTACTGATTTCTATTTTTTCAGCAAACATACATGTGGACATGAACTTGCCTTTTCTATTCTATTACCTCAGAGACCTATAGGAGAGATGGGTTACACAGAGAAAATACCTGTCAGAGCACTAATGGATCATTTATCATTGAAGATTTATTTGAGCAAAGCTAGCCAACATCACATTCTGTCTAGACTACGTATTTTAAATATATACACCGCCAATTAATCATGGGTTTTAGAAACATCGTACTGATGTCTTGATTTATCTTAAGGTCCAGTGTTTAACATTACGCACTGTGAGTTGTTTGGATGTTCTTGGCTTTGATTATTTCAGGAGAATCTGAGAGTGACTTCCATTATGCAATTTCCATGAATTGCTAATGAATAATAACAATAATAACTGCCAATATGAGACTGAAAAATTAAATAATACTCTCTGTTCCTGACAATTCAGTGTAAGACACCTAAACCACCAGGTCCAAGCTGGAGCCACAACAAAGAACAAAACATAAAAGCAGTTCACATTAATAAAGTATTAGCAGAGGCAAGAGCATGGGAGGTATTTATTTACAAGGATATGCAATTACGAACACACTTTTTTCTCTTTAATTGCCTTAGCTTGCAAGAGTTTTTATTCACTCTATAGTTAATCATGCATGATTATAGCAAAACAGGCTCTTCCAAGTACCTTGCTTGATATGTTTTTCTTTGCCCAGATTTCAGCTGTGTTGCTGCGGTTGAGTCATTATTGCTTTGCCTCACAGTCACCAACAGCAGCCAGGCTGTCGCTCGCATTGTCCTGCCGTCTGTGATGTAATTGTGTTACATGCTGCTAATAGCAGTGAGAGAAGATCTGTTGTCTCGTCCAAGTATAACATCTCACCTGTCTTGCCCATCAGGCGTTTGTTACTTGTTCAGATTTCACATCTCTCTTGGTTTCTCACACTCACCCCGATGATGATCTGTGACAGCATTGCTAAAGAGCGACTTTGTGCGAGATTTGGTAGAAGGGCCAACTGGTAACTAGCTAAAACTGTCATGCAGGACAGGAACTCGGGAGAGGAACTGCCTGGAAAAACACAAATAATGGTCCCCGGTTTTAATCAACATTTATTTAACCTCCCTCAGCTAAACTGTATTTCACGTTGTCTCTGTAAAAATAAATATTATGCCCCGAAGGTTCACCCCCAACACACACATAATAAAAAACAAATAAGATTCCTAACGAAATTACAGGACAAAAGCTAAATTTGAAAGGAAAGCACCGCAAGCTTCGAATTATATAACCACACTGTCCGTCTTCGATCCCCCTATAGCTTGTTGCTCTTATTGGTTTAGCCCTGGTGCTGTTGAGGCTCATGATCTGTTGCCTTGAGCTTGTCTAATGTCAGACAGATGTGCTTGAATGTTGTTGATGCTGTTGTGTCTGACCTCTTCACCCGCTGGAGAGTATGCCATGAGCCCATTTTCATTTTCTCATTAGTCACCAATCTTCGCTGGCATTGTATGTAATTATGTTGTCTTTCAGCAAAATGACTTTAAGTGAAAATGACTAGAGAGGCTGAAAACGCATTCATGCAAAAGACAATCGGATTGTCCATCACATGTAAGCTTGTCTGTGCATCTGTAGGTGGTTTAGATGGTAAGGTTTAACCATTGTCTGCGTAATACAATCAGATGTACTTAACCAAGTTTTGTTGTCCTGTGGCACTAAATTCATATTTTTTTTCTGTGAAACACAAAAGGTTAATTTCATAACCTTGTATTCATGTTCCTCTTTTACATCCATTATATGAAAGAGCGGAGGGGGTGCGATAAAAATCACCTTTTTAATTCCATAGAAGATCATATGGGTTTGGAATAGCATACAGATTTTGAGTACTCCTTGAGTTATTTTTACGTGACATTGTTGTTCTTTAAATATTTAATGTTTTTAACAATAGTTCTACAAGGACACAGTTGCTTAATAATTGGTCTCCGTCTATAAATAAATTATAAAACTACATTTTATGCATAAAATCTCTACAGTTGCATGATCATTATTCAGGTTGTGAATATGAAGAGCAGCTGTGAATGTTAAGACTACAGGCAAAGTTAGAAACTAAGTAAGAGAAAGACCAATAAAATTTAAGTGCAAAACAATGTCAAAGCCGTTTGGATATCCCAGTGGGGCAATTATTGGGTCCAAAAATTAACTCCTAATAAAACTCTATATACAAATAATGAAAACTGCTTAATGAGAACGGGAGGCCAACAGTAACCTTGCAGAAGTTGCCAAGTCATTTTGCTCACCAGTCGTTCATATCAAGAGCCCTGCATCAACACTGTTCTGGGGTGCTTTTCCCAAAAGCATCGTTAGCCAACTATGATCGCAAGTTCTGTCGTTACCAGCATAGTTCGATGACACGATTGTTTTCAAAACCATCGTTCCAACATACAGCTCTCCCATAGTTCCCATGTTATTATGCCATATTTATTTATACAGATCGCACTCTTAAGTAAAAGAAGCAAGAAACACGTATTACATTTATATTCATTATTACAAATAAATACAAACGAAAATGTATGTATTTTAATTTAATTCAAGAAAAATAACGACCTCATAAGTAATTTGTGCAAGCGCCTTATTATGAAGTAAAGTGACTTATTAAGGTATATTAGTGTCCTCTAGCGGGAGTAGCTTATACAACCTGTTGTTACGTTTTAAGGTTTTTGCCTTCAGATTAGACACATTTAATTTTATGAATTTGTAAATGTAGAAACGGTTTCATTAAAGGAATATTCCATTTAAAAAATCCAGATAATTTACTCACCACCATGTCATCCAAAATGTTGATGTCTTTCTTTGTTCAGTCGAGAAGAAATCCTGTTTTTTGAGGAAAACATTGCAGGATTTTTCTCATTTTAATGGACTTTAATGGACACCAACACTTAACACTTAACTCAACACGTAACAGTTTTTTTTCAACGGAGTTTCAAAGGACTATAAACGATCCCAAATGAGGTATAAGGGTCTTATCTAGCGAAACGATTTTCATTTTTGACAAGAAAAATAACAAATATACACTTTTAAACCACAATTTCTCGTCTAGATCCAGTCCAGCGTGACCTAACGTAAATGCGTAGTGACGTACTGTAGAGAGGTCATGTGTTACATGAAACGCACATTTGCAGACCATTGTGAACAATAAACTGACACAAAGACATTAATTAGTATCATCCCACATACAACAAGGTCGCAACGGTCCTCTTCCAACACACTTGTAAACACTGGGGCGGAGTTTCGCATTCGTCCTCTGTGACCTCTTGACGTCATGACGTATTGCATGAGTTCACGCTGACGCTTTCAGGACTGGATCTAGACGAGAAATTGTGGTTTAAAAGTGTATATTTGTTATTTTTCTTGTCAAAATTGAAAATCGTTACGCTAGATAAGACCCTTATGCCTGTTTGGGATCGTTTATAGTCCTTTGAAACTCCGTTGAAAAAAAATTGTTACGTGTTGAGTTAAGTGTTAGGTGTCCATTTAAGTCCATTAACATGAGCAAAATCCTGCAATGTTTTCCTCAAAAAACATAATTTCTTCTCGATTGAACAAAGAAAGACATCAACATTTTGGATGACATGGTGGTGAGTAAATTATCTGGATTTTTCTTTTAAGAAAATTGAATATTCCTTTAAGATACTTACCATAAACACAACCACTTCTCAACCATATAAAACACAACATGCAAGTAAAAGTACAGTCTAAAACAGTATAAAAGTATTACAAACCATTCGCGTTGCAAACCTTGCGAACTGTAGCCATACCATTACTTTATGTGAAGAACACAGTGATCAAAACACACAGTCAGATCTCATTCAAACATAAACCAGCATGACGTAGTCGGTCACAAGAGCCAGTAGCGCTTCACATTCTTAGCTGACATAGTGATGCAATCAGTCACGAGACACGAGAGCCAATGCCTTTTCACAATAATAGATGATTTATCATCGCTGCTTCTGGCGGCAGTTTTTTTATTAGTGTACATCGGATCTAATATTTACAGCGGATTGTCATCACTTTTGCATCGTTTCTTCAAATAAATCGATGTTTGACCTCGGTACACTTGGAATATTTTAAGTCAATTTTTTAAAAGTTGTGACTGTTTTGTATGCTGTGTTTATATCATAAAATAACTAAATGAGTATGTTATTTGCCCTAAATGTCTAAATAGTGTAATGTGTAATAAAATACAATTAATCTTGGTGGTTTAAATTAAAAATCTTGTCCCAGTACATGTCATGATAGCAAAATTATACCTCAAAATATAATTTTATACCCTAATATATTAAGTTTCACCTGCTGCCGGTAGAGGCGCTAATTTAGTAAAATCATCTATTGGTCGTATTTGGTGAAAGATAACCAATAAACTTGTATGGGTTGGAGGATAGGTTGTTTTGAGCGTGCATATGTCTAAGCTCTAGTACACCGCGAAACCCGAAGCAACGAAAGAGCTCAATTTGGGATTGAATGAAACATCAATTAATAAATCCAAATAGGGGAGAACAAAAATATGAGAAAATACTCTTCAGATGCCATGTTTATATAATCTGACCTTTATTCGATCTTGAATGAATTCATAATGTTATAATTCCAACATAAACAGTATTCCACCAACGTTCAAACAGCAGATGTGTGACAAAATTACAGTACCATGCTTTTGGGAAACAGTCATGACTCATGACTATTTAGTTTGTTAGTTGGGGTGCGTCGTACACTTTCATGAAAAATTGTCAATATATACCCCAGCTGTCACTGGGGTGGTACCCTTAAAAAATGGTAAAGCAATGCACCTAAAGAGTTCATATTAGTTTATCAGTGGAACATATATTTGTACTGTATCTCAAAGGTCCAAACTGGTACACCAAATGGTGCATATCAGGACATATTTTATTATTTTACTATACCTTAGTGGTTGAACAGAGAGATATGTTGTACAGGAAACATGCCCCAGGAATGGAGGGTGTCAAAAAAAAAAACTGTTACTCAATAGGAAAAATTTAAAGCCATAACAAAAGTGAACTACTTGTGATGTACTGTAAGAAATAGTCTGTGGTCCGATATGTAATTAAGTTAAATGAGGCAATTAACATTTGAGTGTTTTAAAAGCCACTGTGTTTGTAGCAAGCTGTGTGGACAGCTCATAAATGGGTAAAAGCTCACCTAACGCAGTTTCCAATTGGGAAAAATAAATGTCTCACTTTGACTACACTTGCCTTCAAACCCAGAACGCAGTACGGTACATTGAGTCCTACACTGTGTCTTTGTGCTCCACATAAATGAATGAAGCAATGCAATCACACGTATATATATTCATTGTCTGTATAACTGATGACTGGAGCAGATCCTCTGTTTTTACAGGGCTCATATTGTACAGCCAAAATAATAAACATGTTTGTTTTACAGCATGAACAAAAGTCTTATAAAAATTCAATATTAATGAAGCTCAATACATTTGTAAAATGTGTGTGGGGGATTTTCTGTCTGCCCTTTCTTATTTAGTTTTTTAATAGACCTTTATATTGGACAAATGATTTAAGAAGATTTAACACATCTTTGAATGCTGGACAGAATTATGTTGGTGTGCATGATACCATTGTGTTGACAGTGGAAACAGCCGAATGCAGTGTAATACCTCCTGCTTTCCAGCAAAGCCTGGCCTGCGATGTGTTAATGACAATCACAAATAACATTGGCTTTAATTGAAGTAAATATGTGAATTGAGTTAAACCCACATGCAGACGGATTATGTCAATTGTAACACCAGGGTTTTCTAAGGCAACAGAAACTTTCCTTTCTTTTTTTTTTGCAAAGAAGGCACTGCTATTTTGTATAGTAGGAGATATAAAAGACTTGTGAAGAAAAAATGTGAAGTAAATTGGTTACAAATAACATTTATTTGATCTGAACTCTTTGTCAAGGCTTGCAAGAGCCTATTAAATGAAAGCATTGTTCCAAATAAACTCTCTAAAAGCCTTAAACAGGATTTTGTTGCTCTCCCACAGATACATGGCCATCATCCATCCCCTGAAGCAGAGGATGTCTGCGACCCAGACGAAGGTGATCATCACAGTGATCTGGGTCCTGGCTCTTCTCTTGGCCTTTCCCCAGTACTACTACTCCAATATTGAAAAGCTGCCTGGGAGGGTTGTCTGCTACATCGACTGGCCTGAGTACACTCTCCTGGACTTCAAAAAGATGTAAATATCTCACATATAATTTTTAATTAGGCATGATTATTATCTGTGGTGCTAACGCAATCTTATTGCAATTCATACTTATTTTATGAGGTGGCTAATTCTTAATATTTCGTACCACATTCGTACATTTTTGTACGATTTGCTTCGCCCCTTTGAGTTGGGGTTAGGGCTGGGGTTTAAAATGATTGTTTTTTATAATAATCGATTCACTCCATACAAATTCATGCTATGAATTAAACAACTTGAAAAATACGTATCATTTCTGTGAGATCAGGTTGGTGATGTTGAACATACTGATTTTCAACATTGTTTTGTTTTTAAAGGCAGATTTACAATAAAATAACTTAATAAAATGAAGGTTTAGGCAATCTGCTCGACAGGTTTTACCAGTTTTCAGTATATTGTTGGAAATATTTCCTTTCAGAGTAAGGAAAAGTGTTGAAGTGTTCCCCTAAAGTGTTGAGTTTTGTTACAGAGAACCTTCGGCATCAATCTTTATTTAAATTAACAATTAAAGGATTAGTTCGGTCAGGAATGAAAATTTGCTGTTGATTTACTTACCCCAAGCCATCAATCTAGGTCACATGGTTTCCCCAGAAGAACAATAAAGATTTTTAACTAAAACCGTGGTCCTTGGTGATTCATAAAAAGTCTAAAAAGCAGAAACAGGTGACACAAAATGAATCCCCATAGCTCCTGATATATATAAATGGATCGATCAGTCTGTGCAAGAAACTGAAAGCTATTTGCAACATTATTACCACTATACTGCCTCTGCCAAACGTCCATAGCATGTCTAAAACTTTGTGTGAATTCTCAACAAATCCAATGATAATGTTGTAAACAATGTTACGTTTCTTGCATCAAGCGATGGTTACATCAACTCCATAAGACGTCAATATTTTATCAAAAGCTGTTGGGATTCATTTGAAGAGCTTGGTTCCAAAACGCGATAAACGCCATTAACCCTGGAGAACCCACGGGGTCAAATTTGTTCAATAGAATGATAGAACGAATGCAATAAACGCCACTTCTCCTTTTCTGCAAAATGCAATTAATCTGCTCAACAAATCACAGCGCACCATTCCACGCATTGTAAACAATAATGGCAGTGCTTTGAATATACATGGAATCCTAGTTTTCCTCATCTACTTTGCACTTCATGATCAACAAACAAACAAAAACAAAATAATACTTTTGATGGCATTGATAAACCTGTGGTGGTTTTCTGTGGCGGGGAAGAAACGTAAGGCACTCGGGTGAAGGAAAAATGCCAGCTGTTGCTTGTTCTCACACGACAGGATCAAGCTTCTGCAAAGCTAACACATTGACCCCAGGGGATCTTATAAAAAACTTTCTATTATTTTACTTGAAGGCAACAAAAATTGAGCAGGACCAAACCATTTTACAGCTGATCGCTGAAAAAAAGTTCAGTGATGACGTCCCAAGGATGACAGCAGTAATGACAGTGTTCTTAATATGACAAAGTAAATGTTTTGATTAATGCCATTCATGTTTTAATCAGTGTATACAACTAAATGAATACAACATGGCAAAGATGAATGCACATTTATATATTGATTCAATAGAATAAAAGCTTGCATGCAATGGATTTATTGCATTTTGTGGAAAAAATTATACGTTTCTATAATACATTTTTGAAAATCAAATTATGGATTTGAATTTTTAATGTTATTATAACCTAAATATGCTATGTGAAAGTTTGTAACAGAAAATAGTGGTTTTAAGCTTGTCACTTTCTTGGTATAGAAAACACATTTTTACCGAAATTAGTCAAAATGGATTTATTGCGTATTGGACCAAACTCTTCATTTTTATGTCCCCTGTATATCTGCCTTTTTGACTGTCACCTGAGGACTTGCATTTTATGTCCATATGAGACTTAATAAAGGTTAATTCGTGTTTTTGTAGTAAACTCATGGTTTACAAATAGTTATCAGTAGAATCAAAGAAACATGATTACTGCACTTTTACTATAATAAAGCTATGATTCAATTTAGTATGGCTGAAAGGGTTTTAAAATAGGTTTTATTGTTTTATTGAAGAAACAACATCAACTACACCTTGGATTGTCCTAAGAGCACCATGGTCCTCAGAGAGAGAATAAAAAAAGTTAAAGACCATTAAAGCCAACATAATTAAAAATCTTGCCCAAGGCTAAATACAATGACTTTACAAGAACAAACACCAATCACTACTAATCTTCTAAATAGTGGGACTACTGATCTGAAAATCTGGTTTGTATGCAGATCTCAGTTAAAGTTCTTGTTTAATTTTAAGTGCTGTAGTATAAAAAGCACAAGGCTGACATAATGTAGGGTTCAGGTCTGTTAGAAGTGGAGATAACTCTGCAAGTCGAATAATTCTTTTTTTTGTTGTTGCTTTAAAGATGCTATGAACATCCACCAGCAAGGGTCTAAAGCTAAATTTTTGCCACACATGCCAAAATTACCAGCCATGAAATTCTATTTTATACTGGCCATGAAACGACATCTTTTTTGATCTTACGGGAGGGGTTCTAGGAGACCAATCACAGTGCTAACAGTCCGCGTAGAATGGGCACGTTGTTACATTTTTGTTGAAAGTGCGCCTCAGGCAACACAGAGCTATGCACAGCCTACGCATACAGCGTAGCTGGATCATTAATTGGGCTTTACCCTTTGCCTCAAACACTACCCACTGTCTTACTTTTACTTCATCTCCCCCTTGATGGCTGTTATTTTGTTGGATCCTTTGTACTATTCAATCCCCCGTTTTTCAGCTCTACCTATATCTCACCCGCATTCTGTTTTGTGAAACATTCATATCTTCCCGGTGTGCTTGTTATATTTCTTTGTCTCACTCCCTTTACCGCTGTCAGTGAAAAGTGGACGCTTTTTTCCATTAGTTAGTAACGGAGGCCACTTCTGAAGCCCCAGACATGTTCCTTCAAGCAATCCACCATTTCTCTCTCTCTCTCTCTGTCTCCCACTGCCTAAAACTCATTTCACGTTTCCCCCAAACTCCTCTCTTCCATCACTCTGCCTTTCACACCGCAGTTAAGCTGTGATATCAAGCCTATTCGCTGATGTTTCAACCAGGGGGTATGGAAGCTAACAGATCCATTTTCCGCTTTGCTGTATATTTCACTATATTTCGCAGCATACAGGTGAGAACTAACAACATCACGATTGTCACAAGCACGCAGGAAATAAAACAGGCATATGCATCTTCAAAGCCACTTGAGGTTAGATGCATTGAGTGGGAGATCATTAAAGCACGGCAAGTTGTTGGTGCTTAATACCGATATCAACTCACCAACATCTATCAACACCAGCTCATTCTAAATAAAAAGTTGTGATTTCAGATTTACTGAAACTTCACACATGGATAACAGAGTAATTAAGCACTGTAAAATCAGCCCAGTTTCACAAAATTATGTACCCATAGTCACATATTTTTTTTTATTCTTTTTAGTGATACTGTCACGAATTTCCGCGTTTTTTCTTGATCGTATAACGAATTTCTGTTTATGTTTCTGTCACGTATTGGTAACTCAACTGTTTTGTCCTATCTTCTTACCATTGTTGGTTTGGTTTAAGGTTAGATTTACATAAAATGACATCTTTATCTAAACCCAACTCTAACCCAAACGCCAGGCGACAATGGTTTAAAATGTAGAAATATATAAAAAAATCTGAATTCTTAAAGTGAAAGCCTAACGCAAACACCAAATCTAACCCTAAACCAAAGCAAAAATGGTTTGAAAATAGGAAAAAGCAGTTGAGTAACCAATACGTAACAATGACACATAAACATAAATTCTTGATACGTTTACCAAAAACTCGGAAATTCGTGACAGTATCATGAAAAAGATTTTAAAAATTACGCGACTATAGGTACATAATTTTGTGAGACGGTAAAATATGAACATTTCCAATTATTACCTTAAAGGTATAGGACCCAAAATGAAAATGTTGAACACATACATAATATTATTGACTGAATACAGAAAAAAGAAGGTTAAAAGTAAATGAACACAGAATATATGTTTTTGGGTGAATGTGAATGAATGGTCTACTACCCTAAACATGTTGGTCTGTTTTAACCAATGGTAGTGTACAATATGGACAAACCCAACCATAAAGCTATTTTTAAGGGTTATGACATCAGAAATATCAAAATGACCTCATGATGTACTCACTCAATCCAAAATATATATGTCCATCATCTTATAATGGGAGAAAACATGGTTCAGGTAACAACTTCTTAAAGCCCAAAAAAGTGCATTTATCCTTCACAGAAGTAATTTTACATGGCTCCAAGGGGTTAATAAAGGTATTTTGCAAGTAATTAATGCGATATTGTAAGAAAAATATATATATTTGAAGTAGAGTTTGGTCACAAAACACTATAAACAGCATTTTTTTTTAAATGAGTTACCGGCAAAATCAGTATTGTATCAGGTCAGTATTTAAAAGTAAATTCTTAATTTTACACAAAATCTGATGTCAGCCGAGTTATTCTGTCATCTTTTTTTCCCTTTTTTCCCAAACGCAATAAACACCACTCCTCCTTTTCTGCAGAATGCAATAAATCCGCTCAACAAATCACAGCGCACCATTCCACACACTGTAAACAACAATGGCAGCACGTTGAATGCACACAGAATCCTAGTTTTCCTCATCTTATACTTCGTGATTAACAAACAAACAAAAACAAAATAATAACGACAAAATGATTGCTGTGAAAAAAGTTCAGCGACGACGTCCCAAGTATAACCAGAGCAATGACAGTGTTCTTATGACAGTAAGTAAGTGTTTTGATTAATGCCATTAATGTTATTTTTTTAAATCAGTGTATACCACTAGTCAACTAAATTAATATAAAATGGCAAAGATAATTGCACATTTATATATTGATTCAATAGATTTATAGCATTTTGAAAAAAAAAAATTTATAATACATATTTGAAAAGCAAATTATGGATTTAAATTTGTTTATGTTATTATAACATAAAGATGCTGTGTAAAAGTTTGTAACAGAAAATAGTGGTTTTCATCTTGTCACTTTCTTGGTATAGAAAACACGTTTTTACCGAAATTAGTCAAAATAGATTTATTGCGTTTTGGAAGCAAACTTTTCATTTTAAACTTTATAAACTAGAATATCTAGCTTCTGGTAATGACAACATCTTGGACTGCGCAACGTAGCCATGGCAACAAGCGCTCAATACGCTAAAACTTGCATGAATCGCAAGGTGGACATATGTATCTCAGATTGCTTGAGGGTGAGTAAATCATGAACTAATTTTGATATTTGGCTGTAGTATCCCTTTAAGGAGCTATTTCTGATGTCATAACCCTTAAAAAATGCCATATTTTACCCAACCATGGGTTACCCAGCATTTTTTAGGGTAATAGAGCATTCATTCACTTTAATGAACTGAATATTAAAAAACCTCATCCTATTGCTCTGGTTGTAATTACACTTTTAGAGTATCATTGTCTTTTAGTCAGCTATTGATAGCGTGCTTACGGCATTATGCTATCCGTGTCTAATACATGTAGCGCCTATTATTTTTGTAATGAAGCAATAATGACTGGGGCGGATGGGTTAAGTGTGCCAAATCGAGTTGAGACTCATCTCGTGTTAACATAACAGATGAGTCTGATTAAAACTGACACCAGGTCAGTTTAACAGCTCATGATCAAGTGTAGGGTTTCGAGCGTCGCACAGCAGACACTTCAGTTCTTATTCGATGCTTTGCTGTGATGTTATAATAAGACATATGCTACAGTATAAATAGTCTAGTGTGTGAAAGTTCACATAAGACATACTGTAACATAATCTCACATGCTTGCGTTTACCGGCTGACACACTTTTTTGCGCTAATCACATATTGTTCACACACATATACACATTGACATTTAGGTAAACTTTGCTCTTTTTCTAACATACAGACCCTGACACTTATGCAAACTCCAAAATGTCATTCTTCAATGGGAGGCATTGAGGTGGGGCAACATTGTGCTGTGTATCATCTCACCCACATTACCCCATCCATCCCTAGGGTGCACAGCCAAACGTATTGCACAAGCACACAATAAAACCCATTTTACATACAGACATACAAGGTTAGCTCAATCGGAAGCATTGCATTAGGAACACAAAGGCCTTAGGTTCGATTCCCAGGTATCCCACATACTGATAAAAAATGTATACATTGTAAGTCGCTTTGGATAAAAGCACATTTGTACTATGTGTTGTTTACCGCATCATTGTCATGTAAACCTAGCCTTGAAGCATGAATACAAAATCTACAGGGCTTTGTGGTGTCATCTCAGATCGCATGACTATGAAACCTAATGGCATCTCGCTCTGTTTGATACTGTAGCAGTTCGCAGATAAAACATTCAATACCAGCCCCACGTCAAGATTGACAGTTTACTAACAGCATGTGGCTGGTCTGTTTTGGTTTGCCCAGCCTGGAACCTAGATGCTTTTCGGGCGACCCACAAGCTTGCCGCAGGCTGATTTTTTTTCTCTTTGGAAAGCTTGTGAAAGAACGGGGTGAAATCGAGCTCAGTCCGAATTCTGACAGGGCCCTTTCAGTATAACACTTATTTCTGCAAATCGCCATGAAACCCCGGTGAGAAAAACCGGCAGTGCTTTAGACATATAACTAACTTTTGGATATCTTTACAAGATGACATTAATTGCAATACGCTACTCAGCAGAATGAGGCAGCAGTATTAGTTGTAATGAGGCATGATGAGGCATAGAGCCGACCAATCCTGGCATATAATTTGTGTCTGAAAGAACCTAGGCAGTATGCCATAATACAACAGACATTTGGCAACTGCGTTAAGTTTTGAGAATATAAAGGACGGCTAAATATAACTGATAATCACCTAGTCCAACACATATCAGATGTACCAGCCTCTCTCCCTTGCTGTTGTTTTTCTGTTATTTGACAATAAATCCACAAGGAACAAAAGCAAATCAAAGCAGTCAAATCTTAAAAGAACATTTTCGCAAATTTCACCTTTAAGCTTTGGGCAAGATCTAGGCAAAGCTAGAGGACATGGGGAGGTGTGAATGAGAAAGTGTAGCCTTTATTTGTTTTGTAATTAGGTTTCCATCTGGTTGAGTTGTTTGTGGTAGTCTTGTTGTATACTTTTAGCATTCCTGGGTTTAGATTTAAATAAAATAATTGCCAATTTCTACCTCCACTACAAATGTCTTCCACTATTACCTAGGCTGTGAAAGAAAGGGGTGAAAGGGGTTGCCAAAAGCCACAAAGGTTTGGATGGGTTTTCGAAAAAGTGGTTACTTTCTTAGGTTTTACTTAATTGATTCTCCAAGGCATTCAAAAAGCAAATGATCCATCTCTTATTTTTCCTTTCATATGTGAGTATGGAGTACGTAGATAACCATAGAAGTGTTGTGCTATTCTAAACATAGTGCTGAAATAATGAGTATTAGCTACTGCTGTGTGACAGTCTTCTTTACTGTTTGTTCACAAGGAAAAATATTCCAACAGAGTTCAAAAACTGAAAGATTGGAATCATGGGAAGTTTGATATCAAGTCAGAGCTCTAGACTGGCAGCAGTTTACTGTCAGCTACTTTGTCATAAGTAGACACATTTGTCTTTGGTGCTGAATAAAGTCTAGCTGACGTAGCGCTGCATGTCAATGTTATCTTTGACTATGAATTGAGTGTTCTGACATATGGCATTCTCATTTACTCAATAGTGCACGACCGCATGCACTTAACAAATATAATGTTTCATAAGGGAAGTGCGCAATTAATGTTGATTTAGTTTCCAAATCCACAGACGAAATAGCACTTTCTCTCTGTAATGGAATTTTGCTTTGCTATACTGTAAAAACAGGAGATTCAAATTTAAATTTATTTATACAAAGCTTTTGTTTCCTGAAGGAATGATTTCGGATTGAGCCTTATTATCATATTATTAATATTGCACATTACATTTGACTTGAATTACAATAGTTTATTCAGATGTCTCTGTATAAAGTCTAAACCATTTTTCCAGTGTATACTCTAATACAAACGGTTCTAAATAGCACTAAAAGTGGTTCACTGGCTCGAAATCATAGTGGAACCATTTTAAGTGCCATATAACACCTATGTAGCACCCTTGTACCACTTGTGAAGAACCATATTGTGCTATATAGAACCATATCTGGTGCTATAGTGGTGCTAAATCACCCTCGTATGGTTATTCATAGGTGCTTTACAGGTGCTATATAGCACTAAAATGGTTCCCCTATGATTATGAGCTTTAAGTGCTATTTAGCACTAATTCTGCACTGAAATAGGTGACTGTAAAGGCAATCACTGCATCCAAAATGGTCTACTTCCATACTAAATACAGTAGTAGGCAAAACTCTATGCGAGGCGAGTTGTATGTCCAAAATCATAGCATTCGAAAAACAGTACGCAAAAAATACACTAACTTCCAGCTAAACTTTTTTACTATCCTGTGTGACCTCGCAAGCTGAGCCACCAAATTAAAAAATTGAATATAATAAAATACCCGAAATCTATGAATCTGGCAGCCCTTTTAAGTAATTTAGTTATGATGAAATATTTTACTGGTAATATAAATGTACTTGTTAAATTGACGTTGATCCAACGAACACCAACAAACACCGACAAACGATCTCTGGGTCTGACCATGTTGAGCGTTGCATTTCACCCCATTCATAGTAAAAGCAGTGATATATCTTGTTATATTCTATTTCTTTGTTGTAACCTACTTAAATCTGGTTGATTCATTAAAAGAAAAAAAATACAGATTGATCGAAAGACCACTGCATGCTTTATCCAGACCTAATGATCTGTTTGCCATTAGATGGTTGTTTCTCTCTGTCTGTCACTGGCTCTGTCCATCTTACGCACTCATTTGCTCAATTTTTTTGACTCTCTGTTTGACTTTCTCAGTCTCCTGCTCTCCTCATTGCAGCTAATTGCTAGGAAATGGAGAGAGGGGCCTGTGCTGCAATGCGGTCAGTGTGAGAGGACTAAACTACCTGGCTCTATTCATCAGAGTTCTTTTGTAGCATACTGTAGTTCAATCAACTCTCCTGGTTACAGACTTTTAACAATGAGAAATGGGTCCCACTATGGAGAAGTGCTTACTGGAGAAAGAGAGGAAAAGGTGAAGTGGCCATGTGCAAGGCTTTGATCCAAAACCTAGTGAGTGGCCCCATATTCGGATGCTTTCTACAGTAAGACAGCATCCTGCACATAAATATAATGTGAATAATGAATAATTATGTATTTTATGTTTTAAGCAATAGTTCTCTCGCTTTGTCATCTTGGATTTATTTTTTGGATTGAGCATGGCACAGGGCATAATTCTTCTGCCTCCCAATTTCTTCACATCGGTAGCCTTCCTTAAAATGCTTTAAAATACTGCAGCTCACTATATATTTTGGAAAGGAGTGCCAGTCTCCAGACAGCATTATAGCCTCACTAAGGTACAGAAAATAATGGAAGAGTAATTAATCATAGCCTCATTTTTTCATTCCCACATGTACAGAATCATTGGTAGCAACAATATTACAGAGACCTCTCTGTTATCTTCACATTGGCAGTTGCCGTTCCTGATCTCTCAGTCTAGCCCTTAGGGAATTTCATGCAGTGTTTACTCTCTTTATAGTCTACCAGGACTGCTTGTTATAAAACATCAGCAGCTTGTTCATTTAAGCAGCGCAGCCTCGCCGACCAAATCTATTGTGTTTGAATTGTAGTTTTAAGATTATTTTGTCAGCTCAGTCAGTTCCATCTTGTTCCACAATTTCTTATTTGCTGTTTGCAGCTTGTATCGAAAAATGGCTTGTTTGCTTTTCCATGAATGAATGCCGTATTATTTTGTAGTCAATTCAGCGTTGTGGTGCATGGTGTATTTTGTAAAATCAAATGTGTCAAAACTGGTGAGAAGTGCACTCCTAAGAATAAATGTGATAGAATTGTTCATCAGAGCGATGCCATAAAATAACCAATTTTTTGGTTTTTCCAAAGAACCTTTTAGTGAGAGGTTGTTAACTCTTTCCCTGCCAGCATTTTTAAGAAAAAGTTGCCAGCCAGTGCCAGCTATTTTTATGATTTTCAAAAAAAAAATCAGAATATTTTCTTTTATAAAAATATAACAATACAATATATATTTCCAGAAAACACAAAACAAAGAAAAAAAGTTCCTTCATTTGATCTCTTTGTATCACTTTTCAAATATTTTTAAATATACCAAATTTTGAGCAAGAATCTGGGAAATTTGCATTTTTGTAAAGGTTTTTTGTTTTTTCGACACATATAAATTACTGGATTGAGCATGACATCACAATTGTGAAGACACCGTGCCACCATATTGCTATTCCCAAACATTCTATTAAATGAATAGGAAGTTATTAGTTTTTAATGATAAAACAGTCTCCGTTTTCATATATAAAGTCTGCTTGTACGATTTTACAAGCCAAACATCCTAAGCATGTACATAGTTATTTATTGAATTGTACATTTTACTTTTTAAACAGTGAGTTACATTTATCTTCATTAAAGTAGCAAACATATCAGATTAGCGGACAGACCGCAGCATATCCAAAAAATGTATCTTGTGTGACTGATTCGCTCTAAACCAGGTAAATTTAGATCGCCATCTGCCGTTTTTTTTTTTTTTTTTTTGAGATTACAGTGATCATGCATCATACTTTATTAGCAATTAAAACCCTGTATAATTTACTTATAACTCTATTACTGAAAGGACGACGTTTAAATAGAACCAAAGCATTAATTACAAAAATAACCATTTCAATAAATAAAACACAATTTTTTTATATCAATCTTAAATTGGTGGTCTTCTTCCTCTGCTTACAATTTTTCCGCTTACAAACTTGTAAATATTCATGTCGTCTTGGCGCGAGCGCAACTTGCTTTTAGGGGGATTAGACCCTCACTGGTTTATTGAAGATTATGCCCAAAACACACCCATTACAAATAGGAAAAACCTTTTAAAGTGGGGCGCCAGGCGCGTAAACAATTTGTCCGTCCCTAAACGAGCAAAAGTGGATTCGGACACACTTTTTTAGACTGTTCACCGTGCGCTTTAGATTGTGCGCTTAGATTGTTAGAATAGGTCCCACAGAGTTTTTACTGTTTTGAATCTGTAGAAAAAGTATTTATAAGTTGGGTAAAAGCACCACCTAGTGGATAATAGCGGAAATATAGATTGCCAAAAAAACTCATCATTGTAGAGTTTTCTTTTAAAGTGACACTTTGTAGCTTTTCGACCTTCATAATATATTTTCAAGACCCTTGTGATGGTACATCGACTTAAAATAGGTTGAATGACATGTCTACCATAGCCTTGCGGGGTCTGTATTGCTTTTACTTGAACTTTTAAACTTGGGGTTTCAGGTAGTACCCAGAGCACAAAAAGAACTACAAAAATCTGCTTACGGCATACGTCACTTCCTCAAATTCGGATGTGAGAGTGCAACTATTTATTTTCCTGATGTTTTTGTCATGGCTGAAGCAGCAACTAAGAAAAAGAAACCCAAGGTTTTGTCGGAGGAGACCAGAAAGAAAAAACGGGAGAGTGACAGAATAAAAAGAAGAACGAGGATCAATACTGGTCCAGCGTTCGCTTGCTTGCGTGAACTTTAGGAGGAGGAGGGGTTACTGACCGATGCTGACTTGGCCGTCATGCTTTTGGACTAGTAAGTAAATTATATTGCTTGCATAAGTCATGTCTGGAGTCCTAAGTCCTGATTTTTTTAATTGTGAATTTTTCTGGAGGCTACTTGGAGAGTTTAGAGAGAGACTTTTATGACACTTTGGTGCCGTTGTAGCATCATGGACCTACGACATGGGTGATCCGGATTTGATTCCCCTTTAAGGCAATTTTTTATATAAACTTTAACCAAGCGACCACCATTACAACTGACTTGTAAACGTGAGCTTCGTGATCTTTTGGTGTTTGAAAAAAATAAAACCCATGAAATTATATTCATATGACATGCTGAAAGGCAGACTTTGTGACCTAAAGAGTTGTCTTCTTTTCTTTTGTGACAGTGCTGCGGTGCTTGTGGCCTCTAGGGGCGCTAGACGTGTCTTTAATTGACGAGATAACTCGTCAAGGGCGGGGAAAGAGTTAAATAAACCATTTCTGTCTTACTTTTGCTCTTGTCTGAAGAAACTTTTCCATTACAATCTATTGTGCAAAAGAACAGTCCTGTTCAGAGGAAGATGTTCAGAGAATAACCAGTATCTGCAAGGCAACTAAACACAAATATTTTCTGTAAACAATAAAGGAGGAGTTTAAATGAACAGAGCCAGCTGATAGCAACTTCGATTAATGCATCGTCTGCAACATTTTAGCACCCAATTCACTAAAGGAATTATGTAAAGCAGGAAACAATGCAGGAAACATGGCCACCAAATTAATGCTGAACACAGACTGCTTCTCAAAGTCAAAAACGCCACAATCTTTACTGAGTCTGTGACAAATAATGCTAACAACTGTGCATGAGGTGAAATATTTGGCAAGCCTGATTTACATAGAAAGGAGGAAAAATTACTTAATTTAAATTTGGTGCAGAGCTAAATCTGAGCACATGGCACTTCACTTGGTTAAACAGGATTGTGGGCTGTACACTTATAAATCAGTATATAAAATGTTCAAAAAACTGCGATGGTACCTTTTCGGGATGGTATATTTGGTACGATCGTAGCCTGGTGATTAAGAGTTGGGCTTGTAACCCAAAGTTGCCATTTCTATTCCCTTGTTCAAGGGTACCTCAGTTGCAACCTGCTGGCCGTGAGACTTAACCCCAATTGCTCCCCGGGTGCACTCTTTGGAATTATTATTATCATCATTTTATTAACCTTTGATTAGAAGACAATACGGTGAAGAACTCCATTAGAACCGTATCATGTTTAAATATTTATTATATAATATATTTTTTCTTTATTCTTCTATCCATCTATCCATCTATCCATCTATCTATCTATCCATCTATCTATCTATCTATCTATCTATCTATCTATCTATCTATCTATCTATCTATCTATCTCATAAAGGTACTACGTGTGTGTAGCAGTGCTGATTTACTTCTTTCCTCTCTTGGTAATGGGCTGTGCTTACCTGGTGGTGGGTTTTACTCTGTGGGCCAGTGAGATCCCTGGAGATTCGTCGGACCGCTATCAGGAGCAGCTGGCTGCCAAACGCAAGGTCTTTAATGTATTGTCCTATCGCTACTTTTGTTTTCATCATCCTTAATGCACTTGACACTTGCACACACACACACACACACACACACACATGGCACAGGTCAGACACTGAACCTTAAGTTAACAGATCAGACAGAGTTCACACACAGAGCAGCAGGAGAGGAAGGTCAGACACGAGACTGCATGAAATAATCACTATGAAACTCACCAGGAGCGAGAAGGTCTGTATGCTTCATTCATTGGCATTCTGCGTGCAGGGCCACTTACCCTATTCACCGCATTCCCATGAAGACAAGATTTAGTCCCTGCCCTCTATTCTTCTTAATATAACCATGTCATCGTTTCTGATTTCACAGTACATATTGTTTCCAAGCAGCTACAGTATACAGACAATCGTGTCTTGATGTTTTTAAGCTACTAGTAAGCAAGTCAAAGGCACATTAAATGTCAAACTATAGAGAGCACATGTACATTTGTCAAATATTGTCTAGTTACGTTATATACAGTAAGTAGTGTGTGTTATTAAATACATTGAATTATGCAACGATTTACTGTAATAGGTTAGTAAAGTATTTTTATATTGCAAGAAAAGGATTAGTACTCTTTGAAGACGAAGCTAAATTGCCTGTCAGGGATGCAGACATTGGCATTAAAGTATCTTTTGATGTCTGGCTGGACCGGACTGTAGTTGTCAGTCATACCACAGTCAATATAGCGACAGCCAACCTCATGTTTCCTTAAAAATGATTTGCAGTACATCAGAGTTTCAAAGTGAGACTGCTTGCAGTCACTAACTGAAAATATTGCTATAATTAATTATGTTAGTATAAAAGTAGCTGCCGTGAGTCATGTCCCTTTGGCTCTAAATGGATTTGCAAAAATAATGTCTTCAAATAGTTACTCCATCATCTGGCTTCTAGTTCCCTGTGTTTTATTGTTCGTTTAACAGATATTTGCCTTTTAGCTTTGCCTACTGCAGCAAGCAGCAGGTATTATAATGCTGCCATGGATTATTTGGGGTACATGAATGTATTAAAGAGCACCTATTTTCAGATTCATGATTTTACACTTCCTTTGGTGTATGAAGTCCAATTTATAGTCGTGCGTAAGGTCTATGGCGTAGGTTATGCGTAGCCTGACATGCACCTCACCAAATTTTTAACAGCACACACGGATCGAGAGTAGTGATTGGTCCACTAGAACCCCTCCCGTCAGGTAAAAAATATCTGCGTCATAGGTATTTCAGTTTGCGACAGTGAGAACAAAGGTGGACCAACTTGAGGAGTGATTTAACTCAAACTGCAACATTAGTCGTTGTTTATTTAATTCCATCACTGCTGGTCTTCTCAAAACATACACAACAATTTGCTGTTTTTCCTTCGTTTGTGGGTTAATCTTGCCAAGCTGCTTCTTCATTGACAGTCGCCATGCTGCTGTGGTAACACACGTAGATACTGCCTACCAGCCGACTCAGATGACGATGCAAAAGTATAAATGAAAAACGACGCCTAATCTACGGCGTTGCGACTACGCCGTGGGACCTACGCACAACTATAATGAGCCCTTAAGTGTGTGTTAGTACATGTTAAAGATATGCAAAGGTACAAGTCCCAAATTAAACGATGACATGAGTTATCGTCTCCAATTTATGTTTTAGTATCGTTACCTTATGCTGGGTACACACCAAAAGATAATCGGTGCTGATTTTGGGCCGATTTCCCCCCTTCCGACAATCCTAGCTATTTCCCGATTATCTTGATGGTTCTACAGATTATCTTATCAGATTTTCTCTTGGTGTGTGGTGTGTTAAGAGTGTCCGAACCTGATCGGAAGAAAGTCGGACCCGCCTCGATCACGAAATGTAAATATTAAACATTTAAAATATTTATGATCAGAAATCCTGATATGTGGAGAGAACCCTGAGGACAAACATGAACGCTCTTGAAATGACGTGAAACGAAACAATATCCAATCAGAAAGCGTGATTATGGAAGGCAGAAGCAGTCATGGTGCAGTACAAAGTGAAGTTGATTCAAAGTGAACTTGAACAGACCATTTCCTGCTGTCTCCACGACTTCACCCAAACCCTTTTCTTTTTTTCCTTGGAATTTTCTGTGAAATTTTGAGAGATTTTTGTTGTTCACAGTCGAGACTCTGGTTGAAAATCTGTTTGTGTGTGGTGTGCTGTCTTTGACACATCATGGCAGACCACACACTATAAGAGCAAAATGGTTAAATCTAGAAATTTTTATACTCATGTTTGTGGTCTATCACATTTTGAAAATCTTATAAGATGTAAAAACTCTCTTGGTGTGTACCCAGCATTACCAATATGTTATTTTCTGCTCAAGCTGCGCTGGTAAGATTGATCGATCAGCTTGGTCATCTGCATTTTCTGGATCAGATTTGGCTCGTATTGATAATTTAGTAAGGACGATATTAACTCCTGTCAGTATTCTTGCATTGGGAGCTGATCTACCAAATTAGTTAAGCGTCACATATTTCCGACTGACGGCAGAGGTATTCATGCCAATCACAACTTTCTGGTTAGCTGGCCAATCGGGGGACACAGCGCTTTTCAGAATAATGAGCTATGTACAAAATCAATGCGTTTCAGGGAGGCAGGGCATAGAGGAGCAACAATAATGTACGGTATGTGGAAAATAATGTGTTATTAAACCACGTGAACACATTGTATTACAGGAAATACACAAAATAATGTTTTAAGCAATCTAATAGGTGCTCTTTAAAAACAGAACACTTGAAACATTTCTTGTACAGATGGGAACATTGACTAAACAATCCCTATTCCCACAGATCCGAAGCAGCTAAAATCCATGTACTCAGGCAAGCAATTTTTGCATTTAAAAGACGTATAATAGCTGTCTAAACACAGCCCAGATATCTAAAACAAGGAAATGTTAGTGAAAATTTTATAGATGTCTAGGTCTAACCATAGCCTGAAAAATTTTAATAAAAAACAGTTTTATTCATTAAAAAAACATGCTCGCACACACATGTGATTCTCAAGAAATCCAGACTTAGAAGGTGTCCAGCATCAGAATTTTTAAAAAGCCCTTGAAGCCAATTTTTTTCTGCATATATAAGATTAAGGTCTGAACTTACTATAACCTTAATTTTTAGAGGATTTTAAAAATATTTCCTATAAAATTATTTACATTTCTTAATATAATCATAATCAAAAATTATCATTACCGCAACGTGATATTACATTAAATATATGCATTTACAAACTCATGTTTTGGTACTATGACAAACTAAATTTCAACTTTTATCTGGAGAGAAAAAATAAGAACTGCTTACCTGGTAGCCATCTTCAGTGTCCCAGTTAATTATGTCCCTTCCAAAAAAAATTTTTTTTAAATGTTAGTTCCTTGAGGGATTAAACAATGATTGAAAACTGTTGCGGAGGATGAGAAAATTGGTCTTGGACACATTTATATTCCTTATTATTGGCTCTACATTTACCAATGATCACCAAATACCACATGTTTCTTTACTGTAAATGTTTATAGTATAACATGCACTGAAGCTTTTTATTTTTTAGATTTTTTAATTATATATATTTCCATGTCAAAGAACCCAAATCCAGTCATGGACACATTGCGGTAATGAAAATTTCCCCTTAAATGTGAAAAAAAAATTGGTTTGTATGATGTCATTTGAAATCATGTGCAAAATAGCACATGAAGAGATGTTTGTAACTGTAGGCTTCTTATTTTGATACTCTTACTTTGCATTTACTTTTTTTATCAAAATGTTTCATGACACCTCATAAGTCTAATTTCGCGAGAATCACCCACATGCGCGTGCACGCACACACACATCAGTTTACAGATATATTTATGTTAATGTGGTGTTTTGAATGGCTCTCCAACAGTGTGCTAAGCCACCCTGTTTATTTGTTACACTGTTACGCTTTCAATGCAGACATATTTTTCAAGCTGGATTATGGGGCTGGCATTGAGCCAGTGGACCACCTGAAAGCTGTCAAGGTTTCTGCTAGATTTGTAGAATTTGGGCAGCATGCAAACTCCAGGAAATCCAGTAGACATATTGAAAAATGTGTATTTAGAGACATACATCAAATATTGAAAATCTCCCTTTCTCCTCTTATCCGACCCTCAGGTGGTGAAGATGATGATTGTTGTGGTGTGTACCTTTGCGGTTTGTTGGCTCCCCTATCATGTGTATTTCCTGATTTATCACTTCCACCCGAACCTGTCTGAACATTCCTTCACTCAGCAAGTCTATCTGACTATCATGTGGCTGGCAATGAGCTCCACCATGTACAACCCCATTATCTACTGCTGCCTCAATGACAGGTAATTTCACCTGGAGTAAAAACACGGTAATTGACAACACTCTCCACCGTCGCTGTAATACCGGCTATAATATCATTTTTGCTCAAAATGATCCTAAACGCAGCCGTGGCTGTAATGCATCACAATATTACTGCTTCCATACATCACAAAAACCTTTGAAAGCAAACAAATCACAAAAATGATTTTTATCATTACAGCCATTAACATCACCTCTTCTGTCCATTTTACCCAGGTTTCGCGCCGGGTTCAGGCAAGCATTTCGCTGTTGTCCGTGTGTCCCTAAGGGATCCTATGAGGGACTGGAGCTCAAGTCCACCCGGTTCCTTCAAACCCAGACCAGTCTATACAGGGCCAGTCGAATGGAGACCACTGTATCCTGTGTGATGCAGCATGGTGAAGATAGCCAGAAGGTCACTTTCGGAAGCATCAAAGGGACCAGAGGGAGGCATGCAGGTCACAGCCCATGCAGGGATCTCACCTCCAATGGTTCATCCACTCGTAGTATCTCCAAAACCGTGTCAGAGACGTCCAGTTTTTACTCCAGTAATAACCTAGCAGAATAGAAAACACAGTCGGAGGAGAAGAGCCTCCATTTTATCTAAATCTTTTAATGACGCCTCTTCTGTTAAAGCAGTGTATGTGTGCATACAGATTTTTTGGCTGGTAAGGTGTACCAAATGTCACTGTCTTCATACTTGAAAAACTCTATGAATGAGCTTTATGATTTAACATTGATTTTCCTGAAAAATGCTTTTTTACCAAAGTGATGTACTCGTATCTAAAAGAGGGCCAGATTTATTGATCGTGCAATCACAGAAGACGTTTTAAAAAGTTTACATTAAGGGGCATTGAACCCAGTGGATCAATGAGACACAATAAAAAAATGAAATTCGCCCTTGAATATTGATCTCACCTTACAAACAACAAAACAACCTTTGTGGGTGATTAGAAACGTGACAAAAATATTATTCCTGATCCCCACAGTCTACAAACACGGCCCACCGGACTTAAACCGTGATGTGGATTGTTGTGCATATCACAGCAAGTTGTTCAGAAACACATTCAGCCTTCAAAAACTAAAATGACTGAACAATAACATGCGGGGGCAGAGATTTCGTTTTTTTTTTAAGACTGCCTTGGTGGTTTCATGGCCAGTTAGAACAGCGATCCAGTCCGTGAAATGAACATAAACAATGTTAATTGCTAATTTTAGCACCTTGTAGCTTCAAAGGCAAATATAAAGGGCAGCATTAAATTACTTTTTAAGGTGTACCTGGAAACATAAGTGCTCGGTGGTGAAAGCCCTGAATGCCGTTCTGGCATCATTTTTTGGGTCTTACCTGCATATTTATTTTTATGATAATTACTAAGCTCCTCTCCCATTGGTTACCACTGCCAGTTCAGACAAGCTTTACACAACAGTGCCAAAGGGATGCATTAGAGATGGGGCGATTTTAGTTCAGATTTGCCTCAAATGTGAAAAAACTGTATAGACATTATTTTTACCATGGTTGTTATGAAGTGTGTTACTCTCAAGTAACTTATAGCTCACATAACACATGCTGTTTCTGCTCATCTCATGTTAATCTTGAGAACCTATAGCAGGGTTTCCCGCAGCACTTTTCTGTTCTAGCGGCCCACCTAAGCTGGGAAACCCTACCGCCTTAACTAGGTCGTTCAAAAAAAAAAATTTGCTAAAAAATAGGCCGTCAAGTGCATTTCAGAGAATAGCGCAGACGCTCATAACACCACAACCGGGCACGCACACCACACAACCGAAATGGTCCGTCATGTCTGGAGGATATCTAGTTGATAAAACGCGTGCCCGTTAGAAATGTAAGTGGACTTATGTTTTGGGTTTATTTAAGACTGTTATTGTATTAATCTATAGTTATTGCAAATTTAAAGTAAGTTAGCAGGTGATTTTGTTGTTTGAGCAACCTGCTTGCTAGGTTTCACGTGCCTGTGCCACGTTATTTATGTACAATTCTTTAAGATAATGTAATTAATAGTGGGAAATAATCAGTTTTTAGCATTTGCGCTATCTATCATCGTTCGCCAGATGTTCTACAACATCTGCTTCAGTTTGTGTTTATTAACCCTTTAGTTTCATCACACAGCTATTTCCGTTAGAGGTAAAAACATTTAATTTATCAATAATCTAGTATGTGTTCATTTTCTGTCATAGTTTCTTCAAAATTAAGTTTTATTTGAGTGTTTTAAATAAAAATATTTTAATTTTCATCATAACGCGTACCCCGCCCCTTTATTTGGCCGTTACTCGACCCGCACCCGCATAAATCACACACGCTAAAATCATTCCAATTAAAATGCTTTCTTTTTTATCTCGTACCTCTCTCAACATCAGTCATAACGGCGTCATGAATGGGCTAATGAAACAGGCTTAAGTGCTATGTATTACACCAGAGGTCCCCAACCACCGGGTCGCGACCCAGTACTGGGTCGTGGACAAGTTGCCACCGGGTCGCAAGAACGTCCCGAAAAAATTTGTATAATAGCCACGTAATACGTTAATCGGGTATTTTGTACTGTAAGAGCCGACTTCAAATAACATCATTTCCACTTTTGAACAGAGCTTGAGTTTGAGTTTGAGCATACAGTACTTCTAAAACACAATCGATCAAAGAATTGCGGAGGTATGACTTTATGAATCATTTGCAAATGTACGTCGCAATGATGTACATATGCGGAGACGTTCAAATGTGTGACAGCGCAAATGACTGAAAAGTAATTATTTTATTCTTCTTTAAAACAACTTCAGTATTATCCATCGATCGTAGCACCATGATCAAAATAAACTATTAGGCTAATAATATTTTAATGGCTACACTTTTAACGTAGGTTTGAAAGGAACCTAAACTTGTCAATCATCATTAATAATGGTAAACGTGAGTCTCCGTGCCTCTGCGCCCAGCCGCAGATCTTCTGGCATCTCTCCTCCTTCACTGCATTTTTCTTCTCTTCTGTTACCTGGAATTGGGTCTCGAGCCAAAATTCGAGCTGCCTTTGAGAACAGCAAGCCAAGTTCGTGTAGGTTCCATTAATTATTAAGACTAAATGGGCAGCCAAACTAGTAAAAACAATGAAAGTAAAAAACAATCCGCCAAAATATGGTTTTACACTTCTTATACTATAGCCTAAATAAAGCAATTATTAATTTTTCTAATGCATGGTTGTTATCTTTACTTCTGTTTAAAACGTAAATTTCGAAAAGGAGGATTTTCAGCACGTTTGAACAGCAACTCCTCGAACCCCCCCCCAATATCCCCCCCGGTCCGCGAAATTTTTTTAAAGCTGAAACCGGTCCGTGGTGAAAAAAAGGTTGGGGACCCCTGTATTACACCATTCAAGTAGCCTACCATCGCCACCTAAATAGGCTATGGAACCTGATAACTATACCCAAATAGACATATTAATGAAAAAAGAACAACAAAAAATACATCTACCTACACAACCCCTGCTGTGCTCCTACAAGTCTCGTCCATAGACTGTAAAAAAAAGATGGACGACGCAACGTCGCCTCCCACAATTGTAATGAATTGAAGCCATGACGGTCGCCGCCATGTTACGTAAAAACGTCAGTTTGGAGCCAAGGCATGCACAGAAGAAATCGTCCGTGGAGCCAGGTATCAAACTTCCGCCCAAACGCTTGCGCGACCAATTCAACCACGCCAATCAAACGACACGCCCCGTTTCTATAGCATCAAATTACTAGCTAAAATGAAACTTACCACAATAATGAACACTTGAACATATATCAGCGTGATAACAACTACTTGAAAGGACCAAAACCATCTTTCGGAAACTTTTATTGGAAGTGTAAATAATTTTTTTATTTAGAGCAGAGTCCCATTCGTTTGAATGGAGAGGGCGGGGTTTATGACTTGTACTGCAGCCAGCCACCAGGGGGCGATCAAAGAGCCAGAGGCTTCACTTTAAGGTTTATGAGGCACACCCGGTCTTGTCTCAAAATGCTTTCTAAGAGAAGACGTTCCCAACTTCTGGCTATCAAAGGCAAAACTTCTTTTTAAAACTTGATTCTTCTGTAGTTACATCGTGTACTAAGACCGACAGAAAATTAAAAGTTCAGATTTTCTAGGCAGATATGGCTAGGAACTATACTCTTATTCTGGGGTAATAATCAAGGACCTTGCTGCCATAACATGGCTGCAGGAGGCGCAATGATATTAACGCAGCAGCCAAAAATAGTCCCCTTATTATCTTTCACTAGCAGGGGACTATTTTCAGGCACTACGTTATATCAGTGCACCTGCAGCCTAAATTTCAGTCGGTCTTAGTACACAATGTAACTACAGAAGAGTCAAGTTTTAAATAGGAAAAATATTGAAACTCTTTGGTTATTTTTTAGGCGCGATGCTAATGGACTAATCAGATTCAATGGATTATGCTAAGCTATGCTAAAACTGGTAGCGCCAGATTCCGAAACGGTAAGAATCAAATGTTTAACTCTAGGGGAGCTGGAAAATGAGCATTATTTTTAAAAAAGTGGAGTGTCCCTTTTAAGCCAGAGTAAAATTAGGACTTCAGGCACCTCCCACATTCACCAAGGTTGTGTCATAGCAATACGATACTGATGATACAATATGTAACACGAGATTGTGCCTAAAGAGGTGACTGGGCTGAGGGGTTTATAACAGTTACAAGAAAACACCGGATTGGGGGGAAGGTTAAACACCTGCTGTTTGTTTCGACTGGAGTCGGTGAGTGACAGCGGTGTCCGTTTTCCAAGACTGAGCATTCCGTTCTGATCAACCGCCTCTCCGGAGTATTTATACGTCTCTTCTTAGTACTTTCATTGTTGAGCTCTGAGGCGAAGTGACGGTTGGCAGAGTGCTTGTTATGGAGCAATATGTTCAGAATATTCCAGGCAGTAAATGACCGTGATTTGCGTTGCCTGATTGTTTGGCAGGTGCTGACAGCTTATTCCAGGTGCAAATGAACCACGTTCTGTTCCAGCACTTTAAAGAGATTTAAAAAAAAACTCTTCAACACATTTGATGATGCTTTGGCACAATGTGACTGCCTTCAAACTCTCTCTCTCACATCACTGGCATGTCTCAACGTCTGATTTATATACTTGAAACCTATTAGCAACTCCTAACCTAAAATGTTATTTTAAAAAGAATAATTTTCTTGCCTTCTAGTATAAATACACAAGACCACCCCCTCAAAGGAATCAGGACATAAGTGGATAGAGACAGCTTAAAAAAAAACAGTAGATTTAAGAGTTTAGTCGGATTTACAGGAAAACAACACCAAAACACTGAATTAGAAAAAGATATTTGGCAAAAAAGTTATAAAGGTTTCATTTGTCTGCCAGCCTGGGTTCGCCGTGCCTCGGTGGGCCGTATTTGTCTATGCGAGTGTGAGCACAGGAGGATTGGATCTCATCAGCTCTATCTCTCTATAATCAGAGTAATTACTCAAGAGACCAGAACACAGAGGGCAGGACAACAGCTGTGTATGAAAGCATCGAAACACATAGTAATACACCCGCCAGCATGCTTCCCATCGCCCCAAGCCATTCAGCACGGCTGCTTAATTTCACTCAAAATTGCGGTGTTTTTCATTTCTGTACGTAAACATCTATAGCGAGCGTGAGCGTTTGTTTAGAGGTTCCCCTACATTAGGCCAGCTGGTTGAGTTCATCAGTTATTCACAAAGTAAGATGTGCTTTGATTTGCAGCCAGCACAGGAGGCCTAACACCAGTGGACTGCTGGTTTTGCTGGCTTGAAGTCTCTCATAACACCTAGATTAAACAAGATTTTTTTTCAAACTCTTACAATAATAACATTAAAGGGAATCGTATCATATTTTTATACATTTTATTATCATTCAATTTTTCCTGTAGTCCACTTGCACCAAAATGTTTTGTAAATTAGCTTCAATTTTCCATTATGCTGCAGTGACTTTAGATCTTACATATACACTTTTTGCCAGTGGCGGCCGGTGACTTCTTTTTTCGAGGGCGCTGGATGTAAAGTTCGTCACAACATGTATGTGGCCCGTCATGTGTGTGGTCCATAAATTCAAAATATGTGTTCTCCGCGTCGAGTGAACCTATATGCATCACGTGTCTTGTCAAAATAAATGCCTGCTGCAGATGCGTCTAAAAGGTTTATGATAAAAGAGACGCTTGCGTTTGCCAGATACCCGCATAATCTCATGCGTAATCAGAGTTTACTATTAAGGGAGTGTCTTGCGTGTATTTTGTGAACGTGAGCGTCTCTTTTATCATAAACAGTTTTGACGCGTGTGCAGCAGGCACTTATTTTGACAAAACACGTGATGCACATGGTTCACATGACGCAACAAACACATTTTTTGCAAACACAAGCAACACACATGACACTCCGAACACTTATTTTGAATTTGCGCCTCTCGGATAAGCAGTCACCAGCCGCCACTGCCTTTTGCATGTGTTGCATAATGCTGGGTTATTTTCAAGCCAGTGTTGGGTCAAAAAGGGACAAACCAGCAATGGGTTCAAACAACCCAGCATTTTATAGAGTGTATAGTTGGCGCTGCACCATCCTTCAATAGCAGTCAATCTTTTTGCAAAGTCCTCACTGCTTTGCCATTTGTGAAGTTTGTGTAAAAATGTTTGGTAACACTTTACAATAAGGTTGTATTAGTACACATTATTAAATGCATTAACTAACATGAACAAACAATGAAGAATATAGTTTATTAGCACACTCTAAAAATGCCTGGGTTATTTTTGACCCATAATGGGTAAATATTGGACAGAACACTGGATTAAAAATTACCCTGTGCCTGATTGAAATAACCCAATGTTGGGTTGTTGTTATACAACCATGGGGTATAATAACCCAGCAGTTGGGTTAAAATAACCCAGCATTGGGTCAACTTTTAACCCAGCAGGTGTTCCAATATTTAGCCATTATGGGTCAAAAATAAGCCAGCCATTTTTAATTCTTGTTAATGTTAGTTAATGTCAATACAGTTATTCATGATGCATTAATTAATGTTAACAGTTAAAACGCTTGATTTTATAAATGTATTAATAAATGCCAAAATTAACATAAAGATTAATAAATGCTGTTGAAGTACTGCTCATTTTTAGTTCATGTTAGTTAATGCATAAACTAATTGTTAACAAACACAACCTTGTAAAGTGTTACCAAAATGTTTATATAGATTTTTTGCTTCACCAATGGTGGATTTTGGTAAAATATAAACTTTATTTTAAAATGTAAAATAAGTTTACAGAACTGTTATTTTGAATGATTAAGGATAACGTGACTCTTTTAACAAACCATCAGCAGTTAATGTTACATTATAAAAACAGATTATTAGTTTATGTATATTTAAATAGTTTAGAATGCCATAAAATTTTGGTTAATATTTTTATATGTAATATTTACAATAATATTTAAAAAAACATATTGGTTATTCTGAATATACATCAACTGCTGACCTATTAAGAGTTACACACTTCATACTCTATGCTAAAGACTTTTCAGTAAAACGTATTAAAAAGTGTTGATAAATTCACCCTAAACTAATGAACCTACAAATTAACCCTAAACTTAATTCTCACCATTTTCGACAAAGCAAAATAGTATTATGTACATATCTTCTTATTATTTTCTCAATGATTTCCAAAATATGAGTTTGTGTAATGTATATTAAAGATAATGTTTATATTCTTGCTTTTACATACTTTATCTTTGACCCTATGTTGTATGACTCAAGATGCAACATCTTCTAGATATGCTAAACAAAATGCTTTAGTACTAGTAGCTAAGTTGTGTAATTACAATAATGTTTAGCAATTTTTGCTTTTAATGTTGTGTTGTATTGACCCCATTTATGTATGCTTTTGATAGAGATTATGTATATATGCTTCTGTATGCTTTGTCAAATATACTACCTATTAGTTTTGTGTTTAATCTGAACGTCTTCATTACAAATGCTCAGATAAATCAAAGTCTGGACAGATATTAACCACACTGTAAAAACTGATGTGAAATCAACTTATATTTTTATGTTACTTCAACTTACTTTAAAAGTTTTATCATTTCAACTTTGTATAAGTTAGGTTAACTTATCACAAGTCAAAACTTAAAATAATAGATTCAATGGACAAGTTGCAAAACCAAGTTGTTTTAACTTCATGCTGCATTTTATTTGTGTGACACATAAAAAGTCCTATTTAAGTTAATAATTAAAGAGTAAGGACACGAATGTACGTAGGCTATGGCTCAAAGTGAAAAGAAAGAGTTGTTTCTGCCGAGCTGACTGATCTCTTTTGTTCCTACGACAGCTGTCAAAAAGAATTGGAGTCAATCTGCTTGCTTGCTGTTATCTTTTTTTAAGAATGTAGATTGTGAAATGAATCATGAGTCATTGAGCATTCAGCTCAGCAGTTGACAGTGCGCTCGGCATTTACAGCTAAAATAAAATGTGCCTGTTGATGATTGAATTATTGCAGACAAAACCGAAAAATTAAGAGCCAAGTTAAGGCCTGCTTGTGATAGATGACATGATGACAGGCTTCAGAAAGGCAGACAAAATGAATAGCTCGGCCTTTTAACTGCAGGATCAGGTTTAATAAACCAACAATAAATAAACATAATTGAGCCTAAAATAAAAAATATGAAAGCGCAAATCACTCTGGGCTTTACAAGGATTATGTTTTAACTCCGAGTCACTGTCCTTTTCCTATTCGATTATGAGCAGCATTTCTTGAAAGTAGATGATTGACAGCTTGACTAAAATAGTAAGGGTGATCAAAAATCACCAGTGAAGATCTTGAATATATGAAGTTATTTTTCCCACAATTCTGTGGGCTGGCACATTTTTGAATATCAACATGTTTACATTTCTTTTACAGAATCCTTGTTGAGAAGCAAGAGAGGTGAATGTGGACCTTTGAAAGCTGCCTCCATTCTCCTCTCATAGCTTCAAGTGTTTTTGGCTTTTTTATCTCCTCTCAGAGCTTCAGTCTTTTTTTAACTTAATATTAAACTTAGACAGGAAAGGAGATGGGTGGACAACACTGTAAAAAATCTTTGCAGCCTTAAAATTTATTGTTTAAATCAATTCGGATTTACAAGTAATTTTAACTTATTATTATTTATGGGTCATTATAACTTATTATAAAAATGAAGTTGACTTATTTCGTCATTTGACTTATAGTAAATCTGAATTGATTAAACTTAAAACTTATTGAATCAAAGAAATAATTACAGTGAAGTTGGACATGTTATGGGTGAGATGTTAAACATTTGCGAATTGACACTGTGTCCAGTGTTATTAAATTGTGACGACTTGATCCATTCATCATTAAACAATGCTGATATGATTTTAAATGTGGCATTGTAAAATGTTTGTAAGAAAAACCAGTCGCTTCTGTCCCTTTAAGTTGTTTAGGTCTCTGATATATTGTATCAAAGCATAAATATATCGCTTGGGTATTAAAAAAATAAACCATCAATGTTCTGTGTTTTGTTCATGTTGTTTTCTTCTAAAGAAAAAGATTGGATATTTCAGTTGACATCAGATCAAGATGAATACAGCTTGTTTTATTACACTTTCACAAGAACAGACTAGAAGAAATATCCTCCTCATGTCAATCCAAACCCATATGCTGTTTTTGTGGAGCTTTTGTTGTTTTATTAAAGCATTTTGTTGTTGTTGTTCATAAAACATATATTTCTATTGACCAAGGGCTGGCAAAAGGATATGACATGAGAGTCCATGGTTGCAGAACGAAAAACAAGACTCCTTTCTTCGTTTCTCAGAAAAAATAAGAAAACAAAACAAGTAAATACGAATTTTTATATTTGGGTTTCTGTCTCCTGACTCACTCTTTTCATTCTCAAATATCAGCAATCTGTAAACACCAGAAGTGAACATGTCAATCTCAGTAATAGGTTCAAAAATAATACACAGACTGTCCATTTACTGAACCTTTTTATTTATTTTATGCTCAAAACTACTTTCACAATTCTAGGTTTCCCCACTGATTTAACTTTAACTGCTGTCTCCATGCTGCATTGCACAGCTATATTGTTTACAAATGACACAATGGCAGCAAATCATTTTAAACCTTTCACTTTCTCCCATTGTAAAGAAGGAGATGAGAGAGAAATGTCAATGTCAATATGCTATCATCTAAGGGGATCAAAAATCGATCAGAAAGCAGGAATAACCCGAGCACGAGGGCCCCGGTTCAAACATTTTCATGAGGTTTGTCAGAATTGAGGTTAGAGAAGAATTCGAGGAGAATAAAAACCTATTTTTCTTCCCTCTTCCATCAACATCTCCAGATTTGATTAAATAATAATAGCAATGATGTGTTCGGCCTACAGCAATCACATTGGACATGACAGATCACGTTGCTTCTTTGACAGATCATTTGGATTATAAAAGAGAGTACTGTTGACTTGTGTCCTTAGCCATAGACAAGTCAGAATAGCTTTAACTTACATTCGCCCTATCCTATCCTTTCTCATTCCTAGCATGTGCACAGTAGAAGATTTCATTGCATTGCTGCGTGCACATAGCTCATCTCTTCCATTGATTTTGCACCTTTAATATTTCACTCATTTTCGATTTTGATTGAATTTCTGACTTGAATCTAATACTGACTTCCTGTAATGGAGAAACTCAAAGGTCATGCAGGATTTCTGCAGCAAACAGCCGAATATTGTTCACAGGCCATTATTATGATTTTTTACCCATTTTACATCCTTATTGCAGATGTAATGAAACAGCAACAGAAATTTTGCATTCGCTTTCTGACCCCCCCCAGTCACATTAGCTACAAAAGATGGAGAGTGGCCGTTTGCCAGCGACAAGCGAAGAGCTCGGCGCTGCGCCAAAATAGACAAGAAGGCTATTTTATGAAAATGCTAAGCAATGCGACAAAGAGTGAAGGGGCAGCGTGACATAGGTCTATGGCCGAGTCGAAGAAAATAATTCAAGATGGCAGAAAATGCGTATTTCTGTATATATCTGATAAGTTTGGCATTTTATCTCATATATTTTGTTACTTTTATCAGGAAATAAATACTTTTAAATCCAAAAACATCATTTTTGTAACTTAACAATACCTCTAAAGTGACTTTTGATACCGCTTTTAGATACTAGCCAAGGAACGCCCATCAAGCGAGAATAATCCAAATTCTGCCTGGTTGTAGGTTTCATGAAGTATTTTTAAATCATATAAAAATGTTTCTTAAATGCGCGTTTCTGACACAATAATAACATAGGCAAATTTTGGGGAAGGGGGGCGCGTACAGTCCACATATCCTTTGCAGAGAAGGCAATCCCACAATGCATTGTGGTGTCTAGTTCTTTAAAAAATTATGCTGAGCGAAGTACAAGAAGTGCTGATTAAATAAACTTGACTTCATTCAATTACTAAAAGCGTGAATAAAAATAGTAAAAACTTTTGCAATAACATTATAGTAAGCAATAAGAGCTCCCAATATATTTGGGACACAGCCACTGATCTCAACTGAGGCTGAATGCGGTTGCCTTACTATGGATAGACAGAAATTTCACCTGTTTGTGACAAAGACCGTAATGAGGCTGAAGGTCTCTCCTGCTGCTCTATTCGGTCTAATGGAAAAGCGAAAAGGGCATTCTCTCATCTGTTCCTCTCTAAATCACTTTCTGTCCTCCTCTATCTCTGTCATCCTTTCAGTTTTCTCGGCAGGAGAAGATGTTGACATTCCAGCCTGAAGGAGGGTGGAATAACCCCTACCGGGTCCACAACCCTTAAAAAGAGTAGCATGGGATGCATTATCCTCCTCCCGCTTCCCCGCTTGCTTATAATTTTTCAGCCGAGAGAAACTACCATGTCAAAATGTGAAGTACTGTGGAATTTCCCAGTGAAGCTAAACAGCGAATACCTAGTGGTTTTCCAGGGAAAAGCATTCTTTGTGTTAAAGCATTTTAATGGCAAAGGTATGCCTATAATACTGTCTCTAAACATTAGGATACTGTGAGATGCTGAAATGGTGTAAACCACTTCATGATGGGAGCAGGTGCATTATGGTCCATGTCACAGCTGTAGACATACAGTACTAAACTGAATGCGTTGCTTTATGAATTTGAATAAACTGTAGTAGATGATGACTAAAAGCAATAAATACAGCATCGACCCTATCATTAGCATCTTCAAATGCCATTTCTGAACACAAAGGGTGCCTAGTAATGAAATACTAACATGGCAGCATTTGCATCTCTGCCAGGAGCGTACTAGGAAATAAAAGAGTGGAAGTGAAAATGTCCCTGTGCCAAACAAATACGTATTTGTTAATTTTTCTTTGAGAAAACTGTAAACTGTAGACAGATTCTTTGTTTGTCAAATGGTGACATATGTAACACTGTCTGTGAAATCAAGGCTAAAGTTTGATTACACTTTAATTTCAATGTTTGACATGCCCTTACTCAGTCAGTATTAAAGACATCAAGGTTATGTTTTCACAAAATATTATTTACATTATGTAGGATGATTTTATGTAAAAAGCTTGGTTAGGGTCACACATACAAAGTCAATCTTACTGTTTAGGTTGATATTGCTTATGGTGATATTAAGATGACATGCTGCTTCTCTCATGCTGCATTCATGTCTTTGGAGATGAAGGTTTTCCAAAGAAAGGGTTTGCAGGAGCCAACCATTACTGAGGTGACATAAACAAATTGGGTTCCTGTGAGTAAACCGATGGTTTAAAAGACAGCTGGATGCCCACTGAATATGTGTGTGTCAGGGAAATGCCAGCAGTTAATATATGGATCCTGTTTCTCCATGAGCACTTTTCCTTCCTTCACTAATGGAATTAAAAAACTATTGCTAGATCCCAGCTGGACACAGCAAGCAGAAAACAACTTAGACATTCATAAAGATACACACACCCGTCCAGGCGTACACAAGTAGCATACACAAAACAAACATGCTTCAAGGACAATTCTTGAAGGAAAAATGTACTCATCACTTTTTATTTGTGCAGTTCATTTTGCTGGTTTTTACATCTCTCTCTTTCATGTCTGGTTAAAATGTTTAGTTATAGGTAGATAAGAGGTAACAAAGCTATATATGGAAATACTGAAAAACAACAGGGGCCTTTATCGCCAAAATGGTCCCTGGAGCCCTTTATAAAGTTCCAATAAGTACCATTTAGGTACAGATATGCGTACATTTGGTACCAATGTAGCTACTAATGTGCACTGTTAAGTGCCAAAGTATAGTTCATTTTTATGCGTACGCATTTTTACAGTGTGTGTGATGCAATTTTTGTCCAGTGTTGGGGAAAGTTACTTTTAAAAGTAATGCATTACAATATTAAGTTACTCCCCAAAAAAGTAACTAATTGTGTTATTGAGTTACTTCTCATGGAAAGTAATGCTTACATTACTTTTTTAAGTTACTTTTGCGTTACTTTTTCTAACTTGGCTGAGGCTCGATCTCTTTCAGGCTTTGAAGGTGTTTTTATTACAGAGAAGTTCTGCATTCATAAATTGCATATTTCCTTCGCAAAAATATTAAGCTCTGTCCTGCCATCTCCCTTTCTGTCTTAAACTGTTCCCGCTCAGCCGCGATGCATAGAGTGTGTAATTCTAAGTTAATATGTAAGGAACAATTGATGACGGGCCGTTGAATTATTTGAAAATAATGAACACCCAACACCAGGGGTGTGCATTATTTTCTTATAATTCAAAGGACAGGAGTCAGTTCTTCCTCTTATACCACAAACATCACTTTGGTGCCTATTTTAAAGACATTTGACAGGTTAGGTGTTCAATTTACAGAAAAATAATCAAAACCCATGAAACATTTCTAAGCCAATCAGAATAAAGCAGTCAACAGGCCCGTAGTCTCATCTTTTTAAAAAGTAACTCAAATATTCATGTCTACATTTTTAAAGTAATGCGTTACTTTACTTGTTACTTCAGAAAAGTAATATTACTACGTAATGCAAGTAACCCCAACACTGTTTTTGTCATTAGAAGAGTGTGCACGTACTATTTGCACACCACTGGATAAAGTACATTAAAGTACAAGTGAAGGCAGATACAGGAGGGGCAGAGCAGACCACCAATGAAGGTAAAAATAAAGGGGGCATGATGTGAGAAATCAAACTGTTAATTCTATAAAATCAGACTATACTTTGGGCTTTATGGTACCAATAGGCTACTGTGTGTACCTCTGAAGTACTATTATGAACTCTTTAGGTATGGTGTACGTTTTGAAAGGGTAGTGCCCCAGTGACAGCAAAGGACCATTTTTGACCATATTTTATGACAGTGTTGAGTAAAGAATAAGAAGGGCAACTGAAAATGTCTTAATTACTTTTACACAATCACTCATTATTACACAAATGCATAAAATAAATCATATAAACATGTATAAAACATTTCTCCTAACCTTGACTTTCAATTTTGAACTGTATTTTACCCTTGCATACAGTGTTGAGAATGAAAGGAATGACAAAGCTTACATGTATGACATCTGGATAATTGCTGGAGCCTGATGAGTCCTGGGATAATGATAAAGCATAACATTAAAAATAAATGCCACTATTATACCAAAAGTGCTGTAATGCTTGCCAGAAACCCATCAACTCATTTAATCCTGTGTCGTAAATCCCAATAGAAACATATTGGGTTAACTGAAAAAGTTGTCTACAAAGAGTGCAAGTCCCTAAACATGCGTGCCCCCAAGCTCGAACTGATTTTGACAAGTGGTTGATGACCTCAGGGAAACATTTTTCTAAATAAAACCTAAACCCACCCCAATCCTAACCATAACCAAACCCTAAAATCAGAGGGACATGATAAGTGAAAAACAATGGTCTAGAAACAGCTAACCTGGTTTTAAGCTTAAACTTAAAACAAACTGTAAACTTATTTCTAAAATCTGATTGGTTGATTGAAATGTTGTCCCAGGGTCAACATAATGTTCCCCTGAGGACATCAACCACTTGGCAAAATCAGGAGAGCCGTTCCCTCAACTTATCCAAAAGACTGAAGACAAATAATTGAGAGACCAGTGCACAGTATGTTACCTGCACACCTTGCAGTTCACTTTAAAGGAACTTTTGCTAACCTAAAAATTAAAATTCTGTTACCATTTACTCACACTCATGTTGTTACAAACCTGTATACATTTCTTCGTTCTGATGAACACGAAGAAAGATATTTGAGGTGTGTTTGTAACCACACCGATCATAGAGACAGAGTGCGCAGCACGTCATAACCTGAAAATCACGCCCACCGGGGGGAAAACAATCCATCCGTCTCCATTGACTTTGTATTGCGAGAGGCTGCCTCCTTGTCATTTCTGGCTTATAACAAAAAACAGAATAATGCCTAAAAGCTGCTGTGTGACAAGATGTACAAAAAAAACAGAAATAAGTTTTTATAAGCTGTTGACCCCAAAAAACGAGCGTTTAAAGACACAAAAGTTTTACGGCTCGACAGCTTATAAAAACTTATTTCTGTTTTTTTTTTTTGCTTGTTAGCTGTACATCCTGTCACACAGCAGCTTTTAGGCATTATTCTGTTTTTTGTTATAAGCCAGAAATGACAAGGAGGCTGCCTCTCACAATACAAAGTCAATGGAAACGGTTGGATTGCCCCCCCCACCCCCTGGTGGATGTGGTTTTCAAATTAGCGTAACTTTGTCTGTCTCTGTAAGCCCCAAACACTTCCATAGTAGAAAAAGAATAAGGTAACACTTTATTTCGTTAGTCCACTTTAGACATTTTACAAACTATAAGTAACTTTGCAACTACTTCTCAACTACCACTCTTTAGAGAATTAGTAAACTGTCTGCTTAATATCTACTAACACTTTATTGCGATGATATCTCAACAGACTTTCAACTGTCTATAAGTATTTTTGCAGGTGCATGTCAACTTATTCCACTAACCCAAACCTCTTCCCTAACCCTAACCCTTACAGTCTACTAATACTCTAATGACAGTTAGTTGACGTATAGTTGCAAATTATTGAAAGTTAGTTGACATGTAGTTGCAAAGTTATTTACAGTTAGTAGAATGTCTAAAGTGGACTATCAAAATAAAGTGTAAACAAAAAGGATATATGGAAATCCATGGGGCTCATGAAAGGTTTGGTTACAAACATGTACATTTAACATTGGTGATTTTACTGTGTATATTAGCCGTAGTACTTCATCTATGTTGGGGGTAATGCATTACAAGTAACGCGCATTACGTAATAATATTACTTTTCTGAAGTAACGAGTAAAGCAACACATTACTTTATAAATGTACACATTAATATTTGAGTTACTTTTTTAAAAAAGTAATGCGAGTTACCTTTCTGTTTAATTAATTTAATTTAAAAATAAAATAATGTACTGAATTAAACTGAACATATTAACGTAGCATTACGCACTCTGTGCGCCTAAGCGGGATCACTTCAAGTCAGAAACGGAGATCGCAGGCCAGAGCTTGACATTTTTACAATCAGAAAAAACACCTGCAAGACCTAAAAGAGATCAAGCCTCCGCCAAGTAAGAAAAAGTAACGCAAAAGTAACTTAAAAGTAACGTAAGCATTACTTTCCATGAAAAGTAACTAAGTAACGCAATAAGTTACTTTTTGGGGGAGTAACTTAATATTGTAATGCATTACTTTTAAAAGTAACGTTCCCCAACACGGATTGTAAGTACACACAGTCATGCCAATAAAGTACCTTTAGATTGAAATGTTGAAGTATAACGGCCCATTCAGACAGCAGAAAGCCAGCAACCAGCAGTAGCAGAGTGACGCGATCTCATTCATTTCAATGGAAACCTGGCGACTTCCGGTGGCACGAGCGAAAGTGACTGTTGGCGACCGCATGGGCGAGTCCAGCGACACGAGAAAGTTAAGAAAAGTTTAACTTTATGCAAATTTTGAGCGCATTTCGGGAGCGACTACCAATGAGAACAAAGCAGTGAAGTTCACGTCTCTCATGAGTGGATGGTACTCATTTGTTTATAACAAGCAGATTTAGAAATGCCTCATTGAAAGAGACGGGCGGGGCGACACAAAGCGATAACATCGCTGGCTGTCTGAATGTGGCTTAAATAATTATTTACTCAGTGTAAGATCAAGTTGATAAACAACAAACTGATGATTAAACTGTCCGAAATAAATGGTCCGAAAATGGTCTCAAGCTTTTACCGGGGCAGTAAGGTATGTATACATTTGGTTTCAACATGTACCTTTGAGGTACTAATATGAACTCTTTAGGTGCAAAGGTGTACTTTTTGAAAAGGTACCGCCCCAGTAACATCTAGGGACCATTTTATGACCATTTTTCTGATAGTGTACTAAAATCAAAATTGATGTATTCAGTATTCTGTATGCTTAATCTAAAGATAATTACAACAGATAAAATTCATTAAAAACACAATGATATATAATCACCACTAAATGACACATTATAAGCCTGTAGAGTATAAGATTAACTGGACTGATGATAAATAATGATCATCTCTTCGTCATCTTTTCCCCCTTTCTTCTCTATTAGTCACACAGTGCTTTAAAAGTTTACAAAGTTTTAAGCAGTTTAATGTGTGCTGTGGTTTGGAGCGTGTTTATGACAGTATAATATCCCTAACCGCCAGCTGCCCTCTCCTCTCTCAAAATAGAGTTTAATGTAGTGGAATAAAATCAACACCTTCCACCCACCGCAACTAAAGTGAGAGCTTGTTTGAAACCTAAGCGTTTAAATCTAAAATTAGACAAGGCATCTCTCAGTGAATCCAATAATCACACTCACAAATGTGTAAGAAACCGTTGGTACTTAAGAGATGTTTCTCTGATCTCATTGACACATATTTTTAAACATTACCATGTACTCATAGTCTCTCTCTCACTCTCTCTCTCTCTCTCTCTCTCTCTCTCTCTCTCATTCACTGTCTTTGTGTCACACACTTTGCAGTGCTAATTATTTCAACGCATAATTACAGATTATCCGTAACCTCCAATGAACAAGATTCAAAGTCATGTCAATGTATCACCCCAGTGACAACCCCAAAGAATTAGCAAGTGGAATGTTGCCAGGATAAACAATAGATTCAGTTAGAATAAGATAATTTGTGTTACTTCTAACATGTAGAGTTATATTAAATTGAAGTAAGCACATTCGATTAAAGTAGAACGCGGTGGAGTGAGAACTGAGAAGGAATCTGTGGTGGGGACTCTAAGGTGAGAAAAGGCACAGTGGGATATGTGCAATAAGAGCAAGCATGCAGAGCAGTTGGTTGGGTGTCAGGTGGGCCGGATGTGGCTGTACTTGACTAGTTAATGAAGATCATGCCCTTAGGGACGAGCACCCCAGAGGATGGGGAAGATAATGAAGAAAAGAATATGCATAAGTAATAAGACGACAAAGCCATTTGTTTATTTGTTCATCTCGGGGAATATAGCAGAGTAACTACAGAAATATAAGAGAGAGAGAGAGAGAGAACAATCCCATTTCTATTAACCGATATTAATCCTGCAAAAATGTATTCTAATTATGTTCAATGCAATAAAATGATCAGATATTTTGTTTGTGGTTCGCCATTCATTTCTGTTGCTAACTCAAAGAGCACTGCTTAAGGAATTTTGTTTCAGAAACAACACAGGATGTTGATCCAGGAACATGTCTTATTTGTGTATATCACATTAAGTTATGTGCCATCGCGATCTCTGTCAACATCCTGAACCTCGCAACATTTGAAAGTGAATACATGAAAGCAACTTCTTACAATGACATACACCTAAAATGGAACAAACTGTAGATGGTTTCAGCAGCAATATCAATAAACAGCATTTGTGGATCAAACATAACTTCCTGTAGACCTCCACAAAGAATCATTAACAACAGAGTAAAGTAGATTATTACTTTAGTTTAAATAGCTAAAATGTATTAACAATACACTGAGCTAATGTTACTGTGTAAAATGAATGTATACAAATGTTAGCTATGATCCATGAATTCTTGCCTGGCTGACAATTCCTCACATCAGAGATCCATGCTTGACATCTCGCATCGTCTTTTGGAAACCAAAAAATATTTATTTTTACACAAGGTATTTGTTCCAGAGGTCAGTCTCACTATAGTTCGCCTGCCCATTTAGTGTTAAAGCAACACTATGTAGTTTTTTTTACTTTTAAATAATGTCTCTAAAATTATTTCAGTGATAGAACAACTTTTTACTGGACAAATTGTACTGTTGCTGCAACCTGAGCAGCCTCCTAGCTGCTACAAGCACACTCTGAAAGTGGCGGTGGAGGGTAGGAAACACGGCCCCGCCCCTCCCCCTGCCTGCAGAAGAGGGTCTGATACCAGGCACTGTTGCGCTTTTCAACCACATGGGGGAGCTGTAAGTAATTTTTACATGGAAACTACATAGTGTTGCTTTAATTTATGGTAAATAAACTTGGCCTACTGTTCTTGGAGGGAGCTCGTAACCTTCAGAAAGAGCGAACCAAGTTCAAGATGGGGTGAAGAACGAGGTAGGAAGGATCATTGCAGCTGGACAGGCCTGAATGTTTAGGCTCCTCCTGAACCTACGTTATTTACTCCCCATAGATGTAATGACTTTTATACAAACTGTATAACTACTGACTCTGTCCCCTTTCCCTAAAACTAAGTTTTGCAATTTTTTTATATACAAAAAATTACCATTTTGTACATTTCACAGCCATTTGACAAAGAAAGTGCTTATGTTGTTATACAAATCATTATGCACACACACACACACACACACACACACACACACACACACACACACACACACACACACACACACACACACACACACACACACACACACACACACACACAGACACACACACACACACACACACACACACATGAATGCAGATACAACTGTAGAGAGGAGAATATTGAAAATTTCTGTACACAGGGCCGTGCACAGGGGGGTGGTCCGGTGGCTAGAGCCACTGCTTTTTTGCTTTCAACCCCCCCCCCCCCCCAAATAATAATAATAAGATAATTTGTCTTTTTCCGGCCGCTTGTATCTCTCACAATCTGTGTCTGGTCTTTGGAAAGTTGATACGGCAGTTCTCTAAGTTGTTGTATTCACAGGTAGATTCATTATATTATTGTTGATCAGCTGAATTAGTAATTTGGTAGTTTGTTTTTGTATTTCGGTCGGTAATGATTTGCTCTCTGTCGTCTAAACTTGCTAACAACTTAGCAAGCACAGGTACGTCTGTAAGATGTCTGCTAAAGAGCTGTTTTACATTCAATCTGAATCAAAGACTTCTTCAATATGTCTATATATGACATCTTTTAGGAAATGCCTCAGAGACGTATTGCAAACAATCAAAAAACAACATCTTGCATATGTAAATGCAAACATCAAATAGACATCTCCGAGATGTGTGTAACAACAAAATATTCACATTCTGAGAATTGCAATGCTTGTCTTATCAAATAAAATACCCAGTCATAAATATCACCAAATTTGTGATAGTTGGCACACTTTGTAGACAAAAAACACAAAAAACAATGCCTTCACAATAAAGAAGACAGAGTGGAAAGGGAGACAGCTAAAGGCAGTTCAATATTGCAAACATGGATTCAAAGCTCCAGCTAGCCAGCAGGTAATATTTAGCAGTTTGTCACATTTTAATTCTTGTTATTAAGTTATCAATTGCCTTAGTTGCTACTAGTAATCTGTAATAATAATAATATTTTATTAAAACCATATTAATAGTACTACCACCCCCCTTAGTGCCCCCTTTTTTTAGTTTGGGCCACTGCCCCTCAAAATGTCTGTGCACGGCCCTGATCTTAATTCACTTTGACATCTGCCCAACATTGGGTATTGACGTGAAAAAAAGTTGGCCTGACGTCAGGATCCCACGTTGATCCGACGTCAAAATCCAACGTTGATCTTAATTCAAAATCCAACGTTGATCTGAATTCAAAATCCAACACAATATGTATACAGCAATATGAGAATATAAATGTTTTTTTTCCAGTATAAGTCTGTGGACATTTATGAAATATTAGTTTCCAACCTAAAAGGTTTCTGTAGATATTAAATAGTCTTAATTCAACTTGACATCTGCTCAAAATTGGGTATTGACGTCAAAGTCTGATGACAAAATCCAACAGTGGCCTGAAATAACGTTTCAATAACGTTATTAAGTGTATTATAATCACTTGTCTTAGTTGCTACTAGTAATCTATAATAATAATAATCATATTTTATTAAAGCCAAAATAATAGTACCTCCCACCCCCTTAGTGCCCCTTTTCTGTTTTGTTTATTGGGCCACTGCCACTCAAAATGTCTGTGCACGGCCCTGTACATACGCAGTAGGATTAGAAAGCTAAGGAATAAAAAAACATTACGAGGGAAAAAAAGACACTGCTGGACGATCAGAAGTCTGGCACACAGCAGGTGTTCCTTTTAAGGGCTGCCCATGCTTCACTTGTCCTTGATTTTTTTATCTCATTCATCTCACTCTTTATACATTTAAAATGTCTTTTGTTAGTGTAACCTAATGTTATCAGGATGTTTTAAATACTCTAAAAATGCTGGGTAATTTTTAACCCCTAGAATGCTAGATTGTTTAAATCCATTGTTGGGTCAAAATAAATAGCTTAACACAGGGTTGGAATCGTCCCTTTTTGACCCAGCACTGGGTTGAAAAGAACCCAGCATTTTTAGAGTGTAAAAGCAATATTTTAAATGTTAACAAATTACGTTATCTAATTTTTTTTTTACCTTGTACATTATTATTCTATAGAAGAGGAATTTTATTGTGTTATATACTCGTTTGAGAAAAATGGAGATAGATATGAGCATCTCAGATAAATTGAGAGAGAGAGAGAGAGAGAGAGAGAGAGAGAGAGAGAGAGAGAGAGAGAGAGAGAGAGAGAGAGAGAGAGAGAGAGAGAGAGAGAGAGAGAGAGAGAGAGAGAGAATAAAGTTATGCAATGTCTAACATAACTTAAATCTTATTATAAGATAATAAACTTATTATCTTAAAGGTTATCCTCAAAACCAAAAAAAAACCTTTCCTTTTAAAGTAATGTTTACAGTTAACATTTATATCTGTGGACTTAGTTGTCCATATCTGGCGAACTAAAGTCGCATACTAGAAACATGAGAAATCCCAGAATCACCTTTGGCATGTTAGTGCATTAATCACCAGACCAAGCATGCTAATCTGCTCAGTTTCCACAGGACTGGTTCATCATGAGATGTAATAAACACTTTAACATGCTCCTTCACGTGAAGGAGTGGATCGATCTCATCCAGGTCTGAGCTCAGACAAGAATCTTGCATGATGAAGTGCATCAGAGTGCATCAAATTATAAAAGCCCCAAACTGGCACGTTAACTAAAGCCATGCAGTCCCAATTGTATTTTCTAAATTTGCATTGTTAGTAATTACAATATCGTTGTGCATCTACAAATGGGTGAAGCTGCCTATCTTTCCCGAAGTAACATTTGTATGCTGAGGCTGCTCTTGTTGCCTAGGTGATTCATAGTAGGCCTAGCTTGCTTTTGAAATTGTCAGTGTTTGGCAGATAAGCGGCATGGCTGTGATTTGTAAAAAGCCTAGCGATGTCTCCTCACAGCATCCCTGCCATACATCAGAATTCATCTACTCCGAGCTTCCAAAAATCTCATTCAGCTATGTGTCAGCGCAGGGGGAAAGGCTGAGTCTCACATCCTGCCAACAAGTCTAATAATGTATTTGCCTGTCCTCTAACCCTTATTAGTTGGTTGGAATGACATGATAATTACTCTCACCATGAGAACATTAATTATTAAAATCTTCCTAAAAACATGAGGGAAATTGAGGTCATGAAGGCATAAGCAACCTAATTAGACACACTAATACTAACTGGAGATGGATGTGTTTGCCTGAAAGAGCCGAAATCTGTAGAGAAACGTATTAATACATACACTGTCAGAAAGTAAATTTGGTCAGACAATGGTCCCATACACCCTTTATATGTGTATGTATACATTTGGTACCATTATTCCTTTGAGGTACTAATATGCACTTTTAGATACCAATATGTGCCTCTGAGGTAATATGCACTCTTTAGGTGTACTTTTTGAAAGGGCACCACCCCAGTGACAACTCAGATCTACTTTTATTTCCTTTTCAAGTGTTAAATGTACAAAACAGGGCAAAATAAGAAAGGAATGAGCGTACATTAACATGTTTAAGCCTTTTGGAAAGATTCATGATCAAGTTAGAAAAAGGCAAGACACACACACCAAACCAAAAGGATTTTAGTAACTATAGGTGATCTGTTGATTATTAGGTCTGCAAATATTAGCTCTATTGAAAAGCAGAAACACAAAATGCCCTTTTGGAGATAAAGAGAAAAATGACAGAGGTGTGCAGGCAGAGAGAAAGGTTGGGCGGTCAGCAGATGGTTTGGACAGCAGGCATTTGAAGGTGGTCTAAATGTCTTGAATTTGGCTGGAATATTTTCACATTAATACTGACCCCTATTATGAATTCATAACCATATTAGTAGCAAAAGGGAAAGTGAGTTGTGACATACAGGGCCATTCATCTCCCCATCCTCTCAGGTCCTACAGCACAGCAGTTTACCATGCCTGCTCTTTATTCCATTCCCAAAAAACAGCAATCAACTGCATCTTTATAAGTCATCAAAAAAGAGGCTCCGCCAAATTGCATTTCCATTCTCTAAACCTGAATGCAATTTATTTGGAATAAAGTAAAAATGAGAGAAAGATGACACTTGACTGAACTGAAAAATTACTTATTCAAAGCAAGCAAAGATTGGCTAAAGCACCTGATTTTAGTTACAGTCAAGTATTTCTGATTTCCATAATCATTCACAAAATTCATCCACAGTATTTTAAAATCAAGAATACACTACATGTTAAAGGGGACATTCCACAATACTTTTTGTAGATAAATCTTTGGTGTCCCCAGAGTCAACATGATCTCACAAAGTTCCGTGGGATAGTCACGGAATTTTTTGCTAATTTTTCCGTGGCATTCTCACGGATCTCCGCATATTTTCTTTTCCGTGGCATTCTCACGGATTGGTTACTCAACTGCTTTTTCCTATTTTCAAACCATTGTCGCTTCGGTTTAGGGTTAGATTTGGTGTTTGCGTTAGTTTGTCACTTTAAGTATTGGTTTATACTATTTTTTCTGATGTATTCTTTTATATTTTCTAAACTTTAATCAATTGTTGCCTGGCGTTGGGGTTAGAGTTGGGTTTGGGTAGGGATGTCATTTTATGTAAATCTAACCCTAAACCGAAGCGACAATGGTAAGAAAATAGGACAAAACAGTTGAGTTACCAATCCGTGAGAATGCCACGGAAAAGAAAGTCCGTGAAATATGCGGAGATCCGTGAGAATGCCACGGAAAAATTAGCAAAAAATTCCAAGACTATGCCACGGAAATTCGTGAGATCAGGTTGCCAGAGTAGGTATGTGAAGTTTTAGCTCAAAATAACAATTAAGTTAATTAGCATTTTCTTAATTCCACTTTGTAGGCGTGAGTAAAAATGTGCCGTTTGTGCACTAAATGGCAATGCTGTGGTTGGATAGTGCAGATTAAGGGCAGTATCCCCTTCTGACATCACAAGGGGAGCCAATTTTCAAGAAGTTATTTTTTCGCATGCTTGCAGAAAATGGTTTACCAAAACTAAGTTACTGGGTTGATCTTTTTCACTTTTTCTAGATTGATAGAAGCACGTGGGACCCAATTATAGCTCTTAAACATACAAAAAGTCAGTTTTTCATGATATGTCCCATTTAACTATGCAAAAATGTGTTACACTAAACTACCTGACCTACTGTACAAAATGTGTTGCATGTGGTAACTAAATTTAACTAGCTTTATTTAAGGCAAAAGTATTGTTTAATATGACAAAAACCCCAAGAGCATTACACGAAGTGAAAAAGCATAAGTGCAAATAGCTGTAGATATTTGGCTGCTAACGGAAGCTAGCTATTGTAGTTTATTAAGTTTTAAACATGGATATTTTCATACAAAATCAATCGATTATCCTCAGAAGACCCACTGGAGCCGTGTGGATTACTTTTGTGAAGGATGGATGCACTTTTTGGGCTTAAAAGTTGTGGACCCTGTCTTTTACAGTTATAAAGCTTGGAAAAGCCAGGACATTTACTAAAATAACTCAAATTGTGTTTGTCTGAAAGATGATGGACATGTATCTCGGATGGCTTGCAAATTCTAGCAACAACGGATGTATCCTAAGCTATTTGGAATTAGGCAGCCCACCTCTCCCTCCTATTCAAAAACTCAAGTGGGGTATTATACGGATATAGTCCATGAGCCTGTTTCTTAAGCTGAAAAAATAACAAAAACAAAGCCATGACACAAAATGCCCAGACAAAGAGCATGGCAGAACACTAATCCCTTCAGGGTTGTATATATGAGTAATAGTTAAGTTATACAACCATATAAAATAGTTGGACAACAGGGTTTAACTTAGGCATACATGTTCTATTTGATTCTTATTTAAATATGAATGAATACTGAATATTGATGAACATGATTAAGCGTAGGAAAATCTTCAAGCATACTTATAAGTAAAACAAATGCGCACAAACATATCCTAAACTGCTGGTTAAGGAAAAACTCAACATAATTAAAACAACTTTTATGGACAATTTCATAAAATATTACTGCCTTATGTGCCTCCGTTCAAAGCTATTAGAAAGAAACATCAAAATACTTTGGTTAGGGCTTAACACATAAAAAACATAGACCCATGTGACCACACATATTTGCCTTCACCAGCTCAGATGATCCATAACCAACTTTAACAATATGATTAAAAGGCAAAAAATCCTCCAGGCAATGACAAAAAATTGAAGATTGAAGGCCTACTGCACCAGGAAGTCCTATTCTGGGGTTGTCATCAATGAGGGAATAATCATGAACCTTGTCCCGGGCGATGTGATAGTGATGCAATGATTGACACCAAGGACATATATCCTATAGACCAGTGGTCTCCAACCTTTTTGTGAGCAAGGGCTACCACATTTGATAAAATAATCTGGAGGGTTACTCTACTTAAAATAGTCTACTCAAAACTTTTTGTTTTACTTGTTGATTTATTTAATGTTCATCATCATCATTTATTCATCACTGAGCATTGTTTAAAATGCTAACATACGAAGCCAAGCTTTTATAAAAAAATATGTAATAAATAGAACGTGCTTTGGCGGGCAATTTACAGACTCTGTGTGGGCAACCTGGTGCCCACGGGCACCATGTTGGAGACCACTGCTATAGACTACTCATTGAGCCCAGGAGAGGAGCATTTTGTGCTTTCATTATCAGCTGCTGAAACAGATTAGCAGTCTGCATCCTGAGGGATTAGGAAGAAATGAAGCTTTGCAAGGTATGCAGTATATTGCATACATATGTCAATCACAAGGCTGACCAGACAGATTCAGAAAGAAACGACCTTGAGACACCTTCTCTCCTCAAGTTATTCACAGTTCAAATAAAATCACTTTGATTCTTTATCTCCAGGACTGCAGACGTTTTGTCTATGGCACAAAAAGCACTTGCTTTGTTGTCAACAATGTGAAGCAAGCTCTGCATTGGAACACATATCATTTGATTATATGGTTAAAGTATGGTAAAAGCTTATAAATTCATTATACCGCACAGAAATATAGAGGTAATGCATCTGCAAACACAACATGATTAAAAAGTGAAGAAAGTGGGGCAGATTAAACACATTTTTGTGTAAATGAACATATGTGGCCAGTTTAAACAAACAGGTGTATTATGAGCATTTGCTATGCCAATCCTGTATAGTCCCGCTGGTTGGCCTTACTGATATTTTACGTATGCATGTTTGGGCAAATGTCATAGCCATAGGTACACTTGGTTCCTCCTCTGCCTATTTTATTTTCATTTCTTTTTTTATAGTTTTGGAGGATGGTTTGCTTTAATCCTGCTGAAATTTCTTATAAATAATTTATATAAATAAATAAATATATATGTGAATATATAAATAAAATACATCAGTCTAAGTGCAAGCATTTACTTTATATCCATCCAGGTTACAAGTGCAGGACTCATGGTGCTATACTGTGGAGATAAATCTATTTTTATCTACTGTGCTGTATAATAGTTTAAAGGATTTTTACCTTGGCTTGACTCCAATAAAAAGATTTAGATAAAAGTCTTATTTTATATTTGCAGCCAAAGGTGTCCTTTTAAATGAACCACTCCACCAGTATGTGTTTATACTGGCAATCCTCATTAATGTCTTAAGGACAGGCCAACAAATTGCATTATGTGATTTACAAGTTTGAAATATCTTTTAAAAAAATGTTTTCAGTACATTAACTAGATGATTTCAAGGACAAGACTACTTAAAGACGTTACGATTATGGATTATGTGATAAATTATGTGATTATGATATTACCTGCCTTTAAAATAAGTTAACGCAAATGATTGAATTACAAGCATAGGAACAGATGAAAACATCGGGCGATGGAGATTTTCTGCAACTTTACTGCCATCTAGTGGAACACAAGACATTTTCTTGCTTTAAAAGTCTTCCGCTTCAAAAAGGTTGTTTGCTGTGTTCACAAATTTCAAGATAAAATAACAATTTCAAGATTCCTTACTAAATATACAAAAAAAGTGAAAGAAAGAGCTTTGTCTAGGGGCAAGTGATTCAGATACGATACGATTCACATTCATTATATACATTTTTTTTTTTCAAAATAAATGTATACAAAAAATACAATAAATATATACAAACTAATGTATAAAACATAACCAAGTTATAATCACGTTGCACTACGAAAACAATGTTCTCAACGTTTTGACCAGGTTTTGACGGGCGATCAGACTTTACGTATGACGTCAGTACGTATGACGTCACCGATCACGTGCGCAACCGTTCGGCGCTAATTTTCAAATGGACGTCTAAACAGATACAAGACGTAACATCAGTTGACGGGATTATTTACCATTAAAAACCTGAATAAGCAAAGGTAATTTAACTTTTAAATCTACATTTGTGTTTCTTCTTAGTTCACCGAGGCAAGTTTCTAAAACAAAAGTTTGCTGTTTGGTTTGATTCGTTTTCATAAGCGTGCTAGCTAACGTTAGCGTTTTCTAATAACGTTTCATGTTTGGATGTGCCAGTTTCACGTTTAGGTCAAAAAGCTCTTCGGCTATAAACATTTGCTTTAACAAAACGTTACATACTTAACGTTAGATGACGCACTATTGGCTCGTTTTATTATGTTAAATTCGCGTTATTTGAAATTGTTTACAATTAGCCGGCTTTAAAAACTGGCTTTAGTTAATGGCCTATTGTAAACAGATGAGAATGTGGTTGCATAATGAAACTCCTATTGCTTTTTTACAGTCGCCATGAGTGCATTTAGTACCCCAATCTCGAGGCCACGGCAGTGGTCCTCTCCAGCAATAGGACAAAAAGCGGCTCTGTCGGCGACAAGCACACCTCTGTTGGACAACATCCAGGGAAACGATGATGAACGAGAGAGACGTCAGAGACGCAGGTCTAAAGTTATCGATCTTCATGGGATAAATGATTCATCCATCCACGAGGCCGGTACCCACAGGTATTGTCTATTTGTATTAATCACATATGCGTGCAAGCATAATGCTTGTCTAACATCATCACATGCCATATAGTTAAAAAATATATTAAAATGTAATTGCAAACGTATTGCATTTAGAGAGGAACCAAGTATATATCACCCAGTCGGTTTAGTTTTCCACGAACAATCCTAGACCAGTATTATGTTTTCACCCATATACACACATACGTGCTGTGTTGTTCATCACATAGAAAGTACAACCTATTTTGTCTCCACAGTTCTGCAGGCACCCCTGCCGCAGTACCTAAGCTGTCATCCGCACAGATCTCTGAACATTACTCAACCTGCATCAAGCTCTCCACTGAAAATGTCAGTTAAGGTGTCATTTGTTCTGCACAAATCTGAAATGCAAAAGAGCAAATAACTCACCAGCATCTCTCTCTTCAGAAAATTACCACAAAGAATGCCTTTGGTCTGCACCTCATCGATTACATGGCAGATATTCTGAAGGAGAAAGACTCTGAGCTCAACTTCAAGGTAAAAAAAAGTTTTGTAGTTACCACCACAAGTTTATGTGCATTGTTGTAAACGCCTATATTGTTTTACTTCAGGTGGCCGCGGGCACCTTGGATGCTAGCACAAAAATTTATGCTGTGAGAGTGGATGCGGTTCATGCCGACGCTTACAGAGTTCTGGGAGGGTTGGGCTCAGAGACCAAACCAAAAGAGAGTAAGTAATTGTCAAAGGCAAGTCACGGGTGTGCTGAAGTTTTATGACAATAGAAAGGTTGGGGTGGAAAATGCAGGTTGGCTTGTTCAGAGAGGGTCAGGAGCAATAATACAGGGCTATGTGAATCGTCACACCCAACCAGCACATTAATACTTTACTAAATTTCATCCTGTTTCAGGTCAAGATGGCAACGAGGAGGCAGAGATGGATGAGGACCGACAGGGAGAGCAGGTGGCCGCTAAGCAGCCTAAGAAACGACCTCAGAAGAAGACAGTGGAGCAGAATCTCAGTAACATCAATCTCTCTGAATCTGAAATGAAGTGTGAGGTGAGTGGTATGACTGATAGACGTGCACACCAAAATTCACCGCCTGCATGCTTTTCTGAGTTTATTAGGAGGTGACATGGTTAGGTTAACACATACTTCATGTATGTAAGGAGCGATCAAGCATTTTTAGGGTAGAATAAAACTCTACATGGTGATTGAAAACATTGTCTGTGCAGGTGGACCCCATGTTCCAGCGCATGGCTGCTTCCTTCGATGAGAACAGCACAGCAGGCGTGTTCCTCTCCGTGTTATTCAGTGAGGACACCCGCTGTGAGCTGCGCTTTCCTTCACATATGACACTACTGAAGTCACAGCCGTCTCCTGTACAGATGCCACATCAGCATGTTCCTGCCTCACCGTTCACAGGTAAACTATCTTGTACCTTACACTCAAATCTGAGTCACAGGTTTTTTGGTTTAAAGTTTTCAATAGATAACGTGGTCCTATGGTCTTTGGTTCTCACAGCTCATTTGAAGACACTTGAGGAAAAACCCATCTGTCCGTCTTTAGAGGATTTCTCTTTTACTAGATGGACTCCTGAACAAGTAAGACTTTTTTAGTGTTCTTTTTAATGCCTCATCCCATTGGCATTAAAGAGATGTTATAACAAATATCATGTTTATTAAATGTGATGTATGTGTGCATGGTATCTTGATTTGATTAGTCACCTTTGTCATGTATTGTAAAATAGACAACAAACCTCAACCAGCTTCTTGAGAAGATGAAACAGGGAGAGCATGCATTCGATGTAAATGCCGACATTGAGCCGGAGGAGGACGATGGTCCAGATTTTGGGGATCATTTTGATGCCGACGTAGATGAGGGCAGACCAGGAGACTCTGAGGAGTATAAGGAACACAGAGATGCGTGTTTAAGGAGCCCTGAAAAAGGACGGTTAGTACTTACGAAATGTATTGCACTGAAGTGTTCGTTCATTCTGTAACTAATTGCCGAAAATGATATAACACCTCATGGTTTAATGTTGTGTAAATAAAAATTTCTCAATCCTTATTCCAAGCACTATCACACCAGACTTTAATTTAAGAACCAAATTATCGAGTAATTTAAATTAATCCAGTACTAGGCCTTAGTTATATTAGAACGTTTAAGTAGTTTTTACTAAAAACCATACTGGTGTTCATCTTGAGTCTGAGATAGCCCTGTACGGGAAACTGCCCCATTACCTGTAAATGTTTTGTGTTTTCTGCTTATACAGAAGAATTTTACCATCTCTTTTGTAATTTGTCTCTATGCATATTCACAGTGATGTTTTTATTGTGTTAGAGGTGTTATTCCTATTGGGCAGGTGGATATTGCCACCATGTGTATGCAGTTGTCTGATCAGCCCCGAGAGTACTCATACTTCAGTCCCAGGACAATGGCTTCTTGGGTTGGACCAGGCTACTGGCTTTTTAAACCAGGACATAAACGTACGTCATGAATTAGCATTGAATGATAAAGTAATATAGGACATACTAATTTAAATTACATTTTGGCTGCCCATGTGTTTTACTTCATAACGTAAATAAAAGTATATTTATCTTACATCTTGGTGTTCTGGTATTTATACTGCAAGTAGTTTGTTAGTAAGTAGAATAATCTGCCTCACATTAGAAACACCATTTTGTGGTGATAAATTGTTAACTGTTTAATATCTTGTACTTATTTCTCTTAATTTATTCCTTTTAGAGGACCACAAGCCAGACAAAGAACCTCGGAAGCGAGCGCCAAAAAATCCCCTGGTTATTGATTTTAAAGAAGATATTCACTTTCATAATTATTTTCGGACAACAAGAGTAAGTTACCGTTTCCTCTTTCATGCCATTCAATTCATTCTTAAAAATGAAAATAATGTCATCATTAACTCACCCTCATGTTGTTCTAAACCTCTATGGGTTTCTTTATTCCGTTTAACAATATTTTGATCAATTATGGTGATCACACAGTTGATGGTACCCATTGACTTCCATAGGATTTGTTTTTCCTACTATAGATGTCAATGTTAAGAATACACCATAAACGTAGTACATAGTCCATGCAACTTTCTATAGTGTTGTTGATTGTTAATTTATGTAAACTTAAGGCAGTTAATGGGGGTGGGGGAGGTCACAGTATTTCATGCATTCTTACTTATTAACACAGTTTAAGAGTCGGTTTCCTCATACTAAACATAGGCAAAGTGTCAAAAAAGCAGTTGGACGTGTTACAGACTATTTCTGTGCCGAATGCACTTCGTCAGAGTTGGTACAAGTTTCAAGAAGTTTTTTTGAATACGGGTCCAACTGATGTTTCATGGGTAAACTATACGTATCACTTCTTTTTATGGGCACTTCCCCCGGAAAACCACACCCACCAATCAGCAGAAGAGTAAGAACACAGGACGCTTAGTTACAGGCATCACTTCTTGCGACAGCTTTGATTTAAATTAAGACTTAAAAATGGCACGAAAGAAGAAGTGTGTTTTTGGATATAAGGAGAAGTAAGCCATTATGGAAACAATGGATATAGTTTGTTTATCCAGGTTGCAGCAGAGTTTTGCATGTGTGTTTGTTTAACGTTAGATTTCAAAAGTCCCAACCAGGTTTCTGTGTTATGTCGGAAATAGGTTAGCAAGTACATATTATATAAACGACACGTCACACAAATATGTAGTGAATCATAAGTAAAACAGTGTTTCATGATTCGTGATTCGCTCCTCCCGTATTCTGTGACTCCTCCTTCCGTATTTTTTTGTACATTATCGAAAGAATCAGTAAAGCTGATCTGTCTTTTATAAATCTGATAAAAATACTCTTCGGAGTTATGAAGGATGTAATACTACTCTATAGGTACTTCAGATTTACATCAGATATGCAGAAACAGCGCTTGTTATGGGAGCTTTAACTATTTTTGTCAAATAGACTCTTTGTTACAGACTTTTTTGATGGCTTTTATAATTTATTGCCCCCATCTTTTTTGGAGCTTGGTCACTAAAATAATGTAACAAAATGGTCTGTTTGAAACAGGATTTGATAATTTAGTGAACAATTTCATCCAAAGTGACTTGCAAAAGAAAAGAGGAAGCAAAACAACATGGGTGTGTAATGAATGAGGGTAAAAGTTAACATCACTTTCATTTTGGGGTAAACAATAAATGTTTAAACGATGATGTTGCATTTTTTTTTTTTTTGTAAGCACAAAATTGTGTATCCAATTAACTAAAGTAACAATTACTTCACAATGATATAATTATTGTTTTCAGGCAGCTACCACTATTAGTAAGTCTGCTTTGAACAGCAGCAATAAGAAAACCACACTTCCAGCAGACTTCCAGTATCCACCTAGTAACCTGTCACAACTTAACCTCAAACCCTCCAACACAGTAAGTAAATTACTATTTAACATTACTTGGCAATTTACACTTAAGCATTATTGATTTTGCCAGATATGCAGCAACATTCTTCTATAGCTGTATATGAGATTGATGTGGTTAGCTTTCCAATGTGTCCTGAGCGTTATTATTTTTGTTATTCTCACTCCAGCTCAGTTCAGAGGGTAAGAAGAGATTATCGGGTGAGCTAGGGGAGGAAATAGGAGAGTACGACTACAATAACCCCAACGACACAGCCAACTTCTGTCCTGCTCTTCAGGTATACCCGACCGTACAGTTTGTGTCATGTTTGCATTGATAAAAGTGAAGGCTAACAATTGACTGTCTATGTGAATAGGAAGGAGATAGTGAGGATGCTGATGGATTTGCAGGATCTGATGACTCTCAGACAGACAGACCGAACCCTTTTTCTCTGGGAACAGAGGATATCTCTACATATGGAGACGACTGTCTTGTCCCTGAGCCTCACAAAGTTAGATGAGTTTAATTGTTTTTATTACTGTTATCAGAGGAGTTGGGATATAACACCATTTAATTAATTTTATCTTCTCATCTAGTTAAACATTATTGAGATAAACTACGCCAAGACAGCAAAGACGATGGATATGAAAAAGCTTAAGACCTCCATGTGGAGTTTTCTAACAGATAGTCCAGAAAAACCGAAGGTTCGTCATCTTTTGTTCTGAGCATTATGTTCTCTACATTCATCAATGCATCCTGAATCCTGCAACAATTCAGCACAACTGTGTTTTCTTTTTGTTTCGGTTTTTATTTTCTAACCTGTTTCTGTCTGTTTCACCATTTATAGGAGGTGCAGAATGAGACAACGGAAGTACCTGGCGAAAAATCATTTAGCCAGTCTATTAGGAATCTTGTTCAAAGGTAGTTTTATGTTAAAATTAGGGCTCTTACGATTAATCGTGTGTCCCATTAAAAGTCTGAAATCAATTTTGAATCGCAAGGCTGCGATTCTGTGTTTCATGCACAGCTTGTGTGTGTACTACGGCATTTGGTCAGTAGGAAGTCCTTATTCATCTAAAATCATTGAGTCGGAGTCGTTTATACATGCATTTAAAAAAGCAACACTTGTTAATCAAAATCATTCAAATTATTCTTTATTATCATGAAAATACCTGAAACAATTTGAAGAACAGCAATATAAATATTCCAGTGGACATTTCCTGGAATATTGTTTGTAATGCTACTTTTTATGTGGCACAAAAGGAGTTTCTGCACAAGAGCGCCCCCTGGCTTTGGGATGTGGGGGGATTTCACTTTTATTCATTAAAATTAATTCATTGAAAAAACGCGCATTTGCACGATTAAATCGTTACAGCCATAGTTAAAAGTCAATGTCCATACACATTGGGGGAGAACTGTTAAAGGAATATTCCACTTTTTATAAAAAGAAAATTCTGATCACTTACTCACGCCAATGTCATCCAAGATGTTGATGTCTTTCTTTGCTCAGTCAAGAAGAAATTAAGTTTTTTGTGGATAACATTCCAGAATTTTTCTCTATATGGTGGACTTTCGTGGACCTCAACAGTTTCCAGTTTTAATGCAGTTTAAAATTGCAGTTTGTGACGCGCCAACGTGACCTTATGTATTACATAATCACGTTGAAAGGTCATGCATGAGGTATTCGAAACTACCGCTTCATTGTTTACAAGTGTTGAGAAAGACCTTTTGTGACATTGTTGTATGTGGAATGATATTAATTAAAAGTCTTTGTGTCAGTTTATTGTTTAAAATTGTCTGCAAATAAGCATTTCACATATGTGGTCGCGCTGGTGCGTCACACAGCTAGTGTAAGACGAGAAGATGTGGTTTAAAAGTTCATATATTTTTATTGGTGAAAATGACAATTGTTTTGCTAGATGAGACCCTTATGCCTCGGTTGGGATCCTTTAGAGCCCTTTGAAGCTGCATTGAAACTGCAATTTTAAGTCGCATTGAAACTGTAAACTGTTGAGGTCCACTCTATGGAGAAAAATTCTGGAACGTTTTCCTCAAAAAACGTATTTTTTTCTTGACTGAACAAAGAAAGACATAAACATCTTGGATGGCATAGGGTGAGTAAATTATCAGTATTTTTTTATAAAAGTAAAGTAATCCTTAAATGCAGCCTTGGGATTAACATTTTTCACATATAAACAAAAAAAATAATTTCTCCCTTTCTTTTCAGACTCCCTTCCACCATGGCTACAAATCTTTCAGTACCCCTTGCTTTTGTGGCCCTTCTGCACCTGGCTAATGAGAAGGTGAATACTTTGGATTTAAGTTTGTACTCTAATAATATTATATTGATTTCATATTAGCGCATTTCAACTTATTTAGGTGTATTTGGGATCTAATGACCACCATAACATTTCTTGTCAAATCTAAAAGCTATTTTTTTTCATTAACAGAACTTGGAGCTGCACAAGATTGACAGCATGACTGATATCATCATTAAACAAGGCCAATGAAAATGAATAAATCTTTTCTACAAAATCTTTTCTTTATTTGTATTATAATTCAAGTATGTTTTTATAGTGTGTATTTTTTTACTGTATGCTCTTTATGACATGTCATACAAAACTAATTATCTAGTGAAAATGTTTTTTAGATCATGTTAAAATAAACCCGAAACCACAACAGAATTGTTCAGTGTAACTTAGAGATGTGATAAAAGTGCGTCATTGTCAGGAAAATGCTTGGCCGTGTAAAAGCCATGAATAACAAGATTTTCAAGATCATCCTGTTTTGAGAGTTGTTTTAGTAGACATGATTGTTTCTCCGCCCTCATTAAAAGTAAAACTGAAATTGCTGTTCTCAGTCACTTTTTATAGTTTTATTTAAACCATATGAGGAAAAGTAAAAGTCTAATTTTTTTTTATCAATAAAGCCTACATAATTGTTTAACCTTTTCACTGTGTAAGGTTTTTGGTGTCCAGGATGATGTCATTTGTGAATGGTACTATGAATACATTCTGTGCCAGAGGCTATAAGGTGGAGTCAGTTTTTGTCTGTAAACCTGCTTAAAATATTGTGTTTCAAATATTAAAGTATCTAAATACACGATTAAAGTCTTTAATGTTTTTTTGCTACTAGTTTAACCGAGTTAAAGTCACTAACGCTGACGTCCTTTCATCGTTAAAGAATGTTAATGGGTTGATACGGAGCCTGGCTTGTTACCTGTCAGGTGCGTGCGTCATGAATATAGCGCCCTCTTGAGGATGTTATTGGTAGTAGCAGACCCCAAACCAGTTCATGTGCTGAAGAAAAAAAAGTACAGACCAGGAAGTGTTGGCACAGTGCATAGCTGTCGGTCATTCTAAAACACACAAACATTTTAAGTCTAAAGACTAACGTTTAATCGTTTATTGTGGATTAAATCAAAGTCACCCGAAAAGAAAACCATGGGGCTGGGCGATCCAGATAGTACGGTAAGTGACAAAAATCAGCGATGATCAGTCGGCAGGTGCTTAAACTTGCCTCGCCTATACTTCGAGGCGTATAATAAAGAAGATTTAACTGTAAACTCGGTTTTCATTTCTTCCCTCATAAAGCAAAATGTCCGTAGTGTTGCTGGAAGAGATTCCACCAAAGTTGGTTAGACTTTATTTATTTTGGGTTTTAAAGTTGTGATCTGGGCGAAGCTTGTTTTTCAAGTCTTGCTGAAAGTTTCTGTTGTTCGTTGTACGTCGAGCTATTTCGTTAGGTTACTCAACTTACCTTAAACAAATTTGCAACTCTTTTTATTTTGTTTAGTCTAAACGTCATCCAAATTGCGTTAACGGTAGAGCATTCAGATTTGTTTACACAGTATGATTTAATTTACTTAAAACTGAAATAACCTTACGCCAAAACAAACTACTGTTAATAATCTGTTTTTAGAAATGTTTGGGCAGATAATTGTAACAGTATGCAAATGTGCTGACCATATCACGCGTCCCTTGACTGCTGAAACGAGGCAGAAGAAGTGTGAAAGTTGATCAACTGTCAACGAACGTTTTTATCTTTCATCATTGCGGCACATGCAATATAGTTTAATTCCTGTTCACTGTGGTAAAATTACGAACATTGTTAAAGAAAATTATGTTTATGGATTCCCCAATGAAAAGTTTGAAAGCTGTTGTGGCTGGGGATTTAAGGTAACATGTACATGTTTTGGCCTTGGCACCATATTAAATGCACAATCAATTATCATACTTGCTGGTGGACATTTTATACATTCCAGCTTAGATGGTAAAGCAGTTAAGTACACTTGAACACTAAATTAAAGTTATACTAGTAACTTCAACTCTTTTATCATCACATTATATCACAGTGGTACTCCAGGTTCTTAGTGTTCAGTGTTACCTAATAGCTTTCTGCCATTCTGCAGACACAAACACAGGCAGCCATTGTGACCATTCACAGGGGGTGACGCATTGCTCTTAGTTTCCTGGTAACACATTTGTTTATAACCTACCAGCAGCACAAAGAGATCTTAATAGATAAAGATGAGCCTAAATTATAAGTGAGATATGTTACTTAAGTATCTAAATGACACAATGCAAAATATGGCAAATACAGGCTTAACCTTAGTTTTATTCAGTTGATATACTGTACAATATTTGATGCCTATAAAGCTATTCTAGGGCGTGTTGCATTTTTTGTCAGTATCACACATAAGATGACACATTGAATCACCACATAATACTAAGCAGTGTTTTTAAAATGCTAAAATAGCTTTATAGGCATCAATTACTGTACAGTATATCAGTTGAATAAAACTAATAGGTGAAGCCTGCATTAACCATCTTTTGCAATGTGTTATTTAAACACTTTTAAAGAAAAACCCCACAGTTTTTCAATATTTTACTATGGTCTTACTTCAACTTAGACGAGTTAATACATAGCTATCTTTTTTCAATGCGTTTACTTTTAATCTTTGTACAGAGCCTCTTGAATGTGCTAGGATTTAGCCAAGCCCCACTCACTCCTTAGGATCCAAACAAACGTTTTATTTTGTGCCACCATACTTACTCGTGTAACTACTCATGTAAGAATCTTTAAATAGGGAAAACATGGAAGTGTTTGGTGGCTTTTAAATTCATCCCTGTTTAGATCCTAAGGCATGAATGGGGCTAGACTAAATCCTAACACATTCACGAGGTGCCTGTTCATTTTTCCCATAAACTTTTGGATTATTGTAAAATAATAAGCTCTGTGTTTACCAAAAGTTAAAGTTTAACAAGTAAGCCTTCACAGTTAAATCCAAATTTTATGAATTTTGATATGTAAATGCATTTACTAGAAATATAACAAGCCGAACTCCAAGTTCATTGTGTTAATCTGTGAAGATGAACTTGTTGGGCAAAATGTGTCGTAAACTTTTTGGCTTTTTTGCGATAATCCAAAACAACTTCCAGGTTGGCTTACAAAAAATTACATATATGCGCATAGAGTGCCGCAGGGATGATGTATTTTTTATATTGTGATAGCTACGCATTCTCAGTGTTTTTCTTCTGCACAATTTTAAATGATATACAATACTGTGCAAAAGTCTTAGGCCACCAACACCAGACTTGTTGTTTTATAAGTTTTAATGTCCGTCCATATTTATGTTTTTTATCTATTTAATTTTATTAAGATACAAACAGAAAATACAGGAAATATGTACAAAAAAATTATCATTTTCAGGACTAAATGTCTTCTTTAGGGATTGTCTGTGTTTATTGTGACCTCTCTTGGCACGTAACACATCTTGAGTGTTTTTGAGCAGAATGAAGTAAAAAGACTAATTTCTTTAAAATAAGAAATTATTATTTAAGTTTATTAAGGTTTAAGAGATCCTGAAGATTTCTGTTACTGCTCAAGTGGAAGGGGAGTTTACCCTAAAAAGTTGACACATCACATTTTAAAACAGTTTTTAAAAGGATAGTTCGGCCAAAAATGATATTAAACCCATGATTTACTCTCCCCCAAGCTGTCCGAGTTGCTAATGTCCATCGTTTTTCAGACAAACACATTTTCGGATATTTTAGAAAATATTTTAGATCTTTCAGTTGATTAAATGTAATGTTACGGGGGTCCACCCATAGTCCACGACCTTTAAGTCCAAAAAAAGTGCTTCCATCCTTCACAAATTAAATCCAAACGGCTCCAGGATGATAAACAAACGTCTTCTGAGGGTAATTTGCGCGATGTTGTTGTAGAAATATCCATATTTAAAACTTTATTAATGAAAATAAATACCTTCCGGTAGCGCCGCCATCTTAGTCGCGTCCGCATTCAGGAGAGAGTATTAGCGTAGTGTACGCACTTTCTAAGTGACATATGACAAATTCGGGGGGGGGGGGGGGGCACAGAGCAGCAGCAGAGTAGCCTCCGTAGGCTGCGGACGTGACTAAGATGGCGGCGCTACCGGAAGGTATTTATTTTCATTAATAAAGTTTTAAATATGGATATTTCTACAACAACACTGCACGGATTACCCTCAGAAGACCTTTGTTTATTATCCTGGAGCCGTTTGGATTTAATTTGTGAAGGATGGACGCACTTTTTTGGACTTGAAGGTCGTGGACCCCGTAACATTACATTTAATCAACTGAAAGATCTAAAACATTTTATAAAATATCCGAAAATGTGTTTGTCTGAAAAACGATGGACATATGCAACTCGGACAGCTTGGGGGTGAGTAAATCATGGGTTTAATATCATTTTTGCCCGAACTATCCCTTTAATACTATATACACATTTTCTGTATTTTCTGGATGTATTCTATTAAAGAGACTGAGAAACAATTATATATGATAACTATAACATTACAAAAACAACCAATCTAATGGCATGGTAAGACTTTTGCACAGTATATACTGTACATATTATAATTTCTATATGATATGCCATATGATAGCGTGTCATTAAGTAAACTATATATGCGGCATAACAACGAGATTATATTTCATTGTTTACATTTTCATTCCCTACAGTTTGACAGTAGGTTATTTGCATAACCCTCCATATATGCTCAATGCCATTATTTGATTCATATTATCTCTGAGTCCAGCAGCAGAAAGATGAGGAAGCAGCCCAGGAGGTGGATCGGGTTAAAGCTCTACAGTCTCAAGTGGATGGTGTAAAGGATATTATGACCCAGAATGTGGATCGGATCCTGGCTCGCGGAGAGAGACTTGACGATCTAATGGGGAAATCTGAGGACCTGCAGGCTGGGGTGTGTCTAATTGTCCAATTTTATTGTTTTTTATATGTTTTTATTATGTGTGTTTGTCCATTTTATTTTAAGTTAACATTATTGTTTTTCTGTTTCTTAGGCCCAGAACTTCAAACATACCTCTCAAAAGGTTGCTCGTGCTTACTGGTGGAAAAATGTGAAATTGATTGTGGTTATCGTTGTGATTGTCCTCATCGTTATTCTGATAATAATATTCCTTGCTACTGGTGTAATCCCAACCAGTCCTCAGCCTTTACCCACTTCGAAACCTTAGAGTTTCATTCTCTCTTACACACATACACACCAAAACAATTATGACCTACACATATAACACACACACACTTCAGTTTGCACATTTTACTCATATACCTTCATATCACTTGGTGTCTCACCAACCTATAATGAGGTAACAGAGCTTCCATAATGACAGCTTTAAAACCTTGAAGTGGATTTTAAGTTGTCTTTTACATATTTTACTCCCAGATCATGCTAATGACCACTCAGCTGCCTTTATGGTTCTCTAAAACTTGTGAGAAAATGCCACAACCTCATAATATTACATGCAAACCATAATTACTAAGTACCATAGATATCCTTGAAATAATCCTATATGCTGGCATTGAATCAGAGAAGGTAATGGGTAAAGGTTCTGTCTATTGAATTATGAAGTTTATTTAAGACTGATAGATTAATTGAAATGTTATTATATATTATACCATATTTCTAGTCTGTATTTTGTATCTGATGGGTTAATGTCTTTGTTCCCTTGTCATTTTTACATTCATGTGACATTTGTAAAAAGTCAACCAAGTATGTTTTCCTTAAAATGTTAGAAGTAAGAATATCATTGACTTGTTTAGGGAATTTATTTCGATAACAGAATAAATGAAAAAAAAATTGTGCATATATAGAGCATGTGAACAAGGTTATCTAGTCTTGCTTCTGCCCTTCAAATGGGTATTTTTTATAGATAAATGTGCTATTTGTCTTTTCACGTCATATCACTGCACTGAGTTGTACCTGCACAGTTACTGTAAAAATTTGGACACAGTTTGCCTTCGGTCAGCTAAAGCTTTTTTTAAAGTCAAGACACATAACTTTAATTTCTGTAAAGAGCGTCAATAAGGAATATTTTGTTGTGTTTAGTTTATTAAAAAGCTCAAACTCTTGACATTTTAAAAATTAGCCAATGACAATTAACTTCCCACATATCAGTAGTCGTTTCCTTCACAGTCATTCCTGGTGTTATAAGATGATCTCATTTTAACCTATTTGCTAGCTGTACGCACTTTGTTTTGGAGAGGTCAAGATGTTTTTGTCTGTAGAATAAATGAATTGTCTGTTTGAATGTTTGTAACTTGAATCTCATTATGTATTTCTTTTAGCTTTCTTTAACCTTGTACATGTATTTGTTTAAAAATGTAATGTATTAGTCACCTTTATTATTATAAACAAGAAGTTTAATATTTTTTCCATAAATAAATCTACTTAAAGTAACATTTTTAAAAACATCTGTGAATTTGGAACCTCATCTTAATCACCAATTTCACCTTAAGTCTGTGCTCATTTTTGCCACACAAACAGTTTTTGCTGGTTTGCTGTTTGTTTATTTGAGATGTCAAATTTACAGAGGTATTGTAATCCTTTAAAGTGCCTTAGAAGTAAATGCTTGGAGGACACAAGAGACTTGTAAAAATGTTTTGTCAATAAATATTTAATCTGGCATTACTATGACTAGATGATGAGTGTTTTGTATTGACTTATCAACCCATTTTTGTTGGTGAACACTATTACCAAATACTGTTGTATGTTTCGTTTAGTTACGTTATTCCACCATAAGGTTTACAATAGACTTGTGTCATGGAATTTTAGCCGCATCAAATAATACTCTCTAAGAGTGAAAATCAAGGATCACACAGACACACTGTCAACAGAATTTTCTTTGTCTGAATTTAATATATTCTATAGAATAGGCTCTCACTCCCTGGTGCCAGAAGTTTTAAAACCGAGAGCCCCGTTTACAAGGTTGATATTTATAGTAAGATTCTGAAAAACACAGTCATCCCATCTCCGCCCATGGTCCAAAGATCTCATCTTAGTTCCAGCATCACACAAATAAACCTTCAATTTATTAATGACTAAGAAACATATCAGTTGGAGCACATCTGGTCAAATAGAAGAAATTATTTTGTTCTCAACGAAACTCTTTTACTGAGTTTTTCCACTTGTTCATCATTTGTTACTTATCTCATTCACTAGCCCCCCTTTATCTTACCTGATAGGACTTTGCATAATGTCCTAGTCTTTGGACATTTTACTACTGAACAGATGGAAAGAACAGAAATCTTTCACTAGAACAGAAGAACAGGATTTTGCATTTAACAATTATAAGTTCATAAACTATAATCAAAATAAAAATAAAAAATCTTCCACTACACTTGTTTCCAAAAAGAGCCCATGTTATTTTTCAGCAATAACATAAAAATAAGAAAATGTCAGCATTAGTATCAGCAACATTAAACAGAATTTTATATCATCATGTGGTTTTGTTTAACCAAGATCTTTTCTTCCAACCAACCGCTCACACTTCTATGAAACAGGAACCTTGAGATTTCTGTTCGGTTTTATTTAAAGGGAAAATTCTGTAATTATTTCCTTTCCCTTAAGTTGTTCCAAACCTGTATTCATTTCTTTGTTTTGCTGAACACAAAGGAAGATATTTGTAATCAAGCAGGAAACAAGAGCAACATTGACTTCCATAGTGCAAAAGAAAAATACTCTGAAAGTCAGTCACAAAATTATTTTGTTACAAACATTGCTCAAAATATCTCCCTTTGTATTTATCAGAACAAAGAAATACAAATTTGTAACAACTTAAGGTGAGTAAATGTTGAGAGTTTTGGGGGGTGAACTATCCCTTTAAGTATTTGTTGAATGAATTATTAAATGAATCTGTTTAAAAGAGTCGATCCTTCTGTCCTAGTTTAAATTGTTTAATTGCTTGAGCTTTTTTAAATACCCGCCTTCATATTTGGTGCATTTTGCTGCTTGGCTAGAAACAATAGGCTTCATGTGGTGCTGCAAGAACCATCTGGCGGATGACGTCAAAGTACCGCGAGAACTCATACGGAGAAGTGTACTTTCTAGCAGTGCCGCATGAAGCCAACAAGCCTAGACAGACGGCGTTTTTACCCATAACACGCATGGCACATGAAATGTGTATTCGACTTAATGTAGCGCTGCGAAGACCGATATGCGTATGACACAGACATCAGGCAGACAGCTATGGCATGCCCCTGAAGCGATCTCGCGGTACTTTGATGTCATACACTGATGAGTATGCGCAGTGCCGCATGGTTACATGCACAAAGCGGCTGCGCAGTGTGATCTGATCTATCTACCCACCCAAGCTAAAATAGGGACGGCCTTCTTTACAACAACAGTGTGCATAACGAACAAACAACAGTGTGAAAGATTAAAGTTTTCGGGAAAGTTTGTAGGAATCGATCCTACGTCGGCAGTTGGTTTCTTTATCAGATGCAGTTTACTCGGTGACTATATTTGGTGTATAAACGTGACAGATTTATAACATGGTAAGTTGTCATTGAAGACTTGAACTTTTCCTTTCGTTTTACTAAAACATGGCTGTAACGATAAAATATATAAGAACAGTACTATGGAAATACTGAAAATAAAACACAAAAGCATTTTTTTTAGATTAAACATATATAGACGGCGACTTTTGATAAAATACTAGCAACTCGATACACAAGTGTCACGATTTACTTGAATATTTAAATGCGTTCGTTCGTTCGTTCGTTCATGTGTTCCAGATATGTTTGGGTTAGTTGAAAGTCTAACTTTGATGGCTTTGACAACTTTGTTTGAGCGTGAGAATCAAAGTCTGTCACTGTAAGTGTTTGACAGCGTGATGATTTGATTTGTTTTACAAGCTACCTTACGTTATATAATAACGTTAGCAGTAGTGTGAGATCTACTGTAGTGAAGAAAGATAAACGATATTGGTGATGACTGTTAACATTTTGTCAAATGTTTTTAACCTGAAAAGTCATTTGAATGTCATTTAGAGTGTCTTTAACCCTTATTGTTTGTAAAGTTTAGGTTGGTTTGAAATGACAACAATAGAAGTGTTGAATTGAAACACACAGGAGGGGGATTTCACCTTGTCTCAAGGAAATTCCATATTCATTATTGGTCAGAACAAGAGAGGAAGGAAGGGAAGGAAGGACGTAAAGAAAGGATGTGAAAAGAGATGTGTATCCTGCAGTCCCCAATTCATGAGACCGCATTATTTAATACAGTTTTTCTGGTTATCTAATGAGTTACAGTAGGCTACAACTGACTTACATAGTTTTTGCAATTTTAAATTTTGCAAATTTAGTTATGTAAAACACTATAATTTGCCATTATTTCATCCTTGTGTATGATTTTGATGTGAATATCATTTTTAGATCTTTGTGGGGCAAATATATTAAATTAAACTTTAATAAAACTTTGAGGTTCAGACATCAAAACTTTAAAACTAACAGTGAAAACTAACAGTGTAAACAGCTACATTAATGCATAAATGAAACAACAAACGGTAATTAATAATGCATAAACACATAACATTTTCATGCTACAATGCATGCTGGGAACAAGTAAACCTTTAGCACTGTTGAGTGTAAAATTGTTTGTTTAGATGACTCTGTTTGGGAGATTGGGTAAACATTTGGACACATGTTCTAAGGACGGTCAACAAAATCTTTGTTACTAACATGTTACGGCTAATCTTTTGTGTTTAGTTTACACAACATATAAAATAAACAGATTCCTCCTAACAAAAACTACTTTTTTTGCGAATTCAATCACATTTTTCATAGTACTGGTGTGTAATAAAGAATCTGATATACAGCAGTTTATTACAATTTAGGGAATAATAAAAACATTTAAATAATAAAAAATTTGCTGTGTGACCACATTTTGTGGTTGTTTTCCAGTACAATTCTTGAGGAAAGTCTCATGATATTTATTTGTAGACAGGGTTGTCCTAAGATCTGTTATGTGATGGCATGAATAATAATAGTTTCCGGTGAAAGGGTTTTTTGTTTTTTACTGGCTACTATAGATCGTTATTCGTTAACCAAGCTTGACCTTATGCCACTAACATCCTTCTTAGCACAAAGAAAGGAATTATTAGTCAGACTCAGATGATATACATGCAGATGCCTGTCTGATACTGTAGAGATTGTTAATGTCAGGATGGTCACCATAATTCACGTCATTTATCAGTGTTGTTCTCACAAAGACCTCATTGTGAATGATGTCGCTTCCAGAAAAGCACAGTTTGTCTGTCTCCCATGGCTGTTCCTCGTTAAACTGTAATTGGGCCTTTGAGAGAGCAGAGGCACTGTTCCAGAATGACATTCCCAAAGTTTGGTGTAAACAGAAATCTCGAACCGCTATACTGGGAGTTTTGCAGAAATTTTTCTTCTCTACTTTTTGCTCTTAGTTGTTCAGTAACCGCAGTAATTGCAAATGTCTTTCTCGTGCTAAATATTCATACTGGGAAGATACAGATCCAACATGGGAAAAATGTTGTTACAGCATAAATCATTTGATCTGCATCTGTCCTTAGGAGAATGGGCAAAACCGACTCCGTAAGGCTCAGGAGGATGTGGATGAAGTGAAGGTCATCATGCTGGACAACCTAAACAAGGCAGATGAGCGATCAGCGAAACTTGGGGAGTTGGAGGACAGAGCTGATGAACTACGGCAAAAGGTGCTACATTTGTGTGAATTTTATTTTGTTCCTTTTTTTTTATAAATAATGTGCTATTTTTGTAAACATGCTTAACAAAAATATATGTGCTAATGAAAGTACTATTTAAGGAAACTGGTAAACATAAACTATGTTTTCACTATTACAAGTGTTTTACGGCATAAAAAGTCTTGCATTCGGTAAAGCAAAGGAAATATCACATTTATAGTCTATAAATAGTCTGTAGGTGGGGTGTATGGAAAAAAGAGGACAATTTACATCCTGACATTAGTTTACTATGTTAATTTTAGAAAACTATTTCCTTTGATTATGAAATGAACAAAAACTCGTGTAATACAGTATGGCAGTTTTTGTGCACGGATTATGCAGGACATGCCAGATTCAGTGTCAGCAAGTCTAAACAAAGACTTGGTTAATTTAAGATTATATTACACTTAGGAAAACAACACATGAGTCCAGTTATAAAGCCAATTCCTAAACCTCCTACTGTTCACCTTATTTTATTAAGATGGATAGTCTGGAGAAGTCCTCCTCCGTAAATCCTGAAATAATAAATGTAATAAATTTGGGTCATAAAGACTTTGAGTTTGATGATTAATTTGCATGTTTGTGTTCATTTTCCTTTTAGGGAGAAGCCTTCTCAAAAACCTCAGCTAAGGTGAAACAAAAGAAGCGCTGGGAGAATAATAAGCTTAAAGTGATAATGGCAGCAGTAATAGCTGGAGTGGTCATCCTCATAATTGTGATTATAATTATGTATACGATTCCAGGTAGTGAAACTGCTACCTCAAGTAGTAAAATAGCTGAAACTCCACTGCCAGAAACTGAAAATGAATCAGGATGAGGTCATCCTTATAAAGGTATCGGATAAAAAATGTAAAATATACAATTTAAATATGTGGTTCTACTTAATATCAGTTTGCTAATAATGTGGTGGGTCATACAAAAATGGTACCATGGCATCAACTTAATTTTTGCTTTTATCTTCATTTTTACAATGGTAACAGTTATCATGTGCACTTGTTGGACTAAACTGATTAATCACTTAAAAAAACATGGACGGGTGAGATAATCTCAAGACAACTTTTGTGTCAAGCTTTACTTTCTATTAGTCATGGTGGAATAGAAAGTTTCTTGTTACTTGGGTGGGTCTACAGAAATGTATATTATTGCCAATGTTTTCAGCATGAACTTGTACATTTAAATGTGTTTCAAAATGTAATGTGAAAGATTTTGACATGTTAAAGGGATTATTAACCCCCCAAAAATCTCTTAACCTTGTTTTTCTTTTACTCCAAACCCATATCAAGTATTTGCATAAAACACAAGTATTGGATAGAATGTACAGTCAGTCACCATTTACTTTCTTTGAATGGAAGAAGGTGACGAATGAAAGTGGTTATTTACTTTTACATTTATACATCTTATTTAGTTCCATGAAAGAGAGTTGCAGATATTAAACAGCATGAGTTTGAGTAAAATATTTTTCATGTTTGAGTAAAATGTTATTAAATGTAGTAAAAATTAAAAATGTCCTGGTATATAATTTTTAGATTTCTAATAGCATTGGATAGTGCCTCATTTTTAACTCTAAAAGACATTTTTTAAAGCGGATCCAGCATCAAAAACGAATCCATATGGTTATTACATGTCTTACAAGGCAAAGCAATGAGCTTTTGTAGGAAAACATTTATATTTCAAACTTTATAAACTACAGCCTGTTCTCAAGATAGTTGAGGTCAGACAAACACATTGCTTCACTTCAGAATAATCATATGGATTAGTTTCTATGGGTGGATGCGCTTTTGGAGCTTTAGAAATGGGGCACTATCCAATGCCATTATATAAAGCTGAAAAGGATTTTTTTTAATTTTACTGAATATAAGGTCATATACACCTATGATTGCATGAGGAGCGTGAATAGCATGAGTTGTTCAAACCCCGATTGCTTTCTTTTTTTATCTGAACCAAAACTGATTTGTTTAAAGGTTTTCTGTTAAAATGGGAGTGTATTGTGGCTCTTCTCAAGTTCAAAAGGACGCAAAACAATAATTTTAAATTTATGCAACTTGTGCCATAGATATCAGGTTTCCAAAAGCACACAAATGGGTTTGGTAAAAAACAAAAAAATATATTAATTATAAAATATGTAATTCATTATTTGAAATTATGAAACTCTACACCTGTTTCTCTTAGTTTGAATTTTTCTGTACCTGCATTTTAGGATGTTTTAGGCATAGGACATTATATTATATATACCCATGTATTCTTAACGTAAAAGCATTTCAATACTGCAGTTGTAACTTGAGAGAGATATCAAACTTTTGCTGCTAAAATCAGCTCGATTTCTTTTTGTATGTGTGTGTATGTTGCTTATGTAAATACAATTGTCTAAAAAAATCATTTTTGTAATGTATATTTATTTAGACATTTATTGCATTTCACTGTTTGTTGTCTTTTGTAATGGAGCTTTTGTAATGTCAAAGGGTGAGAGTATATCTGAATTGGCATGCAGTCAAACTAAGGAAGCATCAACTGGTGCTGAGATAAGAGGTGAGCTTTACAAAGTGTGTAATTGTGAGTATGTTGTATTTGTAAATTTAATGCAAACAAGCATTGGGGGTGGAATAAAATATTTATTTTGCCAAATCAAATTCTTTTGCCCTAAGAAAAAGCAAACGCACATAAACAATTTGTACCAAATTGCAAAGGAATGAACACCAGTGCACAAACAATGAATTTGTTAAATTAAAAAGTAAATTGCCACATTTTGCAACAAAGCATTATAGTTTCACAGTTAAACTTGCTTAACAATCTACATTATACATTCGATATTAATTATTGTTTTGGTGGAATTCACCAAAGAACTTTTAAGTTAACACAGTTTGGCCAGCAATTCGTAACAAAAATAGGGATCTGGCAACCCTAACTCTTATCTGGCAACAACACAGGCAGCGTGCGAGACAAGTTGATGTTGCTATAGTAACGTCAACTGAAACCAGGATGTGTTTTAGGTTACTGAAATATCACAGTAGATTTTCATAAGATTTTCCTATTTCATAAACAAAAAACAAAGCAAAATGGCCATCGACGACCCTCGAGTGGAGTGGATTAAAAACGCAGTTTGTGTCATGTTTAACCTGCCTGATTCAGGCTGCTTTGAGGAGTTACTCGCCCGCGCTGATGGAGACGAGGAGCAAACAATCTTACACTTTTTAAATGCAGTTACTGAAGAGGAGGAGACGTCAACGCTTTATTTCTTCAAGTATATAAGGGAAGAAGAGGTTGAGGTGGAGGTTCCTGGCGGTAAGTTTTTAGTAATTTGATGGGTTATTCAGTCCAAATTTACAGTAATATGTATTGTAACGTTTTGGATATTTAACGGTTTTCTTTAAGTAACTGTTAAACGCGGGACGTATAACTGAGATCAGGTCAAATGTACTAACGTAAACCCAATTTTTTGAATGCTTCACTGCACTTTATTTATTTATTTAATAAAAATGCTACCTGCTCATAACTAAAAGTTACCTAGTATGTAATTTCTCAGTAATTACAAGCCAAGATTCAACAGAAATTGGGGAGAATGGCACTGAGAGAAGTCACTCTTCTGAAGAATCTCTCACATCAAGCAGAGCCAAAACACCCGTTGACAGTAAGGGTGGTTCCTTCATTTGATCAAAAATAAATTGTTTGAAGTTACAAACAGACCATTTTATTGTGTGTCAATTACATTTTGTTTAAGGGGGAAAAGGTTCAAAAGGTCAAAAAGAAAACAGTCAGGAGTCCTTACACCCAACAGAAGACTCTCAGATTCAAGATTTTGCAGTTAAGGGCCTGCCAGAAGCCACAAATGAGGATAAACCTCATCGCAATGTAATACTCTTTATTTACCATAAAAATGATTTTCTGTTTTGGGTTCACCACATTTCCAACATTTCAAATCTTTGCAATATTTTAACTAAATGTATTCTTGCACTTTAATCTCGCACCAAAAGATTGAGTTTAAGGTTGTGTATCATGTTGAGCTTCATGCGGCTGTGAATAACATCCCGGAGAGATTTGTGAACTACAACGTTGTCTACTTTCTGAGGAACACTAATGGTAAGAGAACAAAATTAGTCCTAATATGTGTGTTTTTCCCACTTTTTTTGCTAATAAACTAATATGCCTGTTTTTTATCTATTCCAGAAACTATCAGTGAACCTGTGGATGTCAGTGAGGCTGATCAATTGATGCCCAAACTTGTTGAGTTTGGCAGGATGAATGGTCACCCCTTAATGGTGTTTAGAGGCCTTCTCAACCATGTCCGTGACTACATATCTTATCTTTATTACAGATGGAATATTATGCAGTAAAACCAGATTTATTTAAAATACTGTGTCTTTCTAATCCATGCAGATCTATATCCCTCTTCTGTCAGTGAACCAGTTAAGGCTCACTGATGGTGGCTATAATGGGGCAGCTGCCTTTCAAGACAAGGATACGGTGGTTGAGATAATAGAAGATGAGGTCGATGAGCGGCAGCTTTTGGAATCTTATGGTGCTTTGGAGTTTAGAGATGAACTCCTTAGCGCTGCATATAAATTCTTGGGGGTCATGGATAACACCCTGCAGCAGCTGGAAGGTGTGCTGGTGTCTTTCATTTCACTAAATTTTAGTTGTGGCATTCAGAAATGGAAGAAATTATATATATATATAACTTAAATTGTGTGAATTGAGAAGATATTTGTCACATTTGAATGCAATATTGAGGTTCAACCAATTGTTTTTTATCATAGGTGAATTTAAATTAGACATTCCAGATCTGGATTTGAATGGTGAAGTGGAGGTGATTTCGTCCAATTTGACAATGGTGGAGAAGCTTGAGCTGTGCATGATGAACTGGCAAACACAAATCACTATTGTCATTGAAGAGCAAAAAAGGAAGAAACCGCAGGTCTGTGTAAAAAAACTGAAAAGGATGAGGGCATCCATTGCAAATCAGTTTATTTAAATGGGAATGTTGCATTATAAGAACATGGAGGAAAAGCGCAGTTGTTTGGAACAATTTAATGCAGTTTGTAGTGTTGTGGTTCATTGTCATTTTCTTTTCAAATCAGTGATTGGGGATCCCAACTTTTTAAAATACGTTTTAATGGAACACTCCACTCTTTTGAAAATAGCTCCCCTAGAGTAAAACATCAGATTTTTACCATTCAGCAGATCTCCGGGTCTGGCTGTACCACTTTTAGTATAGCTTAGCACAATCCATTGAATCTGATTAGACCATTTAGCACATTGATTAAAAATAACCAGGAGGCGCAATGATATTACGCAGTTCCCGAAAATAGTCCCCTGCTATTGAAAGTTACTAAGTGGACTGTTTTCAGATGCTGCGTAATATCATTGCGCCTCCGTGCAGCTATGTTACAGCAGCAAAGTCCTTGATTATTACGCCAGATTAAGAGTATAGTTCCTAGCCATATCTGTCAAGAAAATTGCAACTTTTAATTTTCTGTCGGTCTTAGTACACGATGTAACTACAGAAGAGTCCAGTTTTAAATAAGAAAAACATCAAAACTCTTTGGTTATTTTTGAGCGTGATGCTAAATGGTCTAATCAAATTCAATGGATTGTGCGAAGCTATGCTAAAAGTGGTACAGCCAGACCCGGAGATCGGCTGAATGGATTTCAAAATGGTAAAAATCAAAAATTTGACTTAGGGCAGCTGGAAAATTAGAAAATTTACAAACAAATGGAGTGTCCCTTTAAGCAAATATCTGACTCACTGTTTTCTCACCTCTGAAGGGACCTGGACCTTTGGCAGAGATTGACTTTTGGCGTGAACGTACTGCTGTCCTGAGTAATGTAAATGATCAGCTAAAGCTCCCAGTGGTCAAGAAGATTATGGATGTGATGATTCGAGCAGAATCATTCACAATGCAGGAGCTGGAAAAGACAACAGCTGAGCTTATTAAATATTATGAGGAGTCTGTCAACAATGTACAATTTCTTAGCACTTTGGAACGACAATTTAAGGTAAGGAAAATTCACATTAACTTGTACTGTAGTTCTACCTCTAGAAATGTAAAAGGTATTTTAAATATACATGCATATAATGTGTCATTTGTACATACTGTATGTGTATCTTATATGCTGTGTATTATATTTACTTACAGAACCTTGCCACAGGGGTGGATTTTAAAGTGGTCTTGAACACTATTCCTGAAATTATGAAGGGGTTGCGAATGATCTGGATAATATCCAGGCATTACAACACAGATGAGCGTATGGCATCTCTGATGGAATCCATTGCCTGGGAACTGTCGGAACGGGTTGCCAGAGTTGTGAACATCCGTGTTCTTTTTAAGTGAGGAAGAAAAATATTCCAAGACCCCAAGCCTTTGAAATAAACTTTGGCAAAACATACAATAAAATGAAAGCTTTTAGGCTTCAGTCATGTAAATTAAAATTATTCTTGGCTTTACGTTATATACAGTTTAAAGGCAGGGTGCATGTTTTCTGTAAACCAATGTTGAATTTGAAATCACCTAAACAAACACGGCCCTACTCCAATAGAATCTGGACCTTCTTTTGATAGACCCGCCCCACACATACGCAACCCAGGCAACGATGACATGCCCCTTACTGCTGATTGGCTACAAGTGTGTTTTGGTACTCGGCCCGACTCCATTTTCCAGAGTGTTTTTCAAAAATCATGCACCCCGCCTTTAAAATGTTTAACTTGTTAAACTTTGTTAAATTAATTTTATTATTTATTACACGTAATAGAGCAGTTTCCCAGGCAAGGTTTAGATTAAGCCAAGACTAGGCCTTAGTTTTTACCAACAAACCTTACAAAAACATTACTGGTGTGTAGTAGCAGCCGGTGACTTCTCTTCAGAGGGGCGCAAATTCAAAATATGTGTTAGGAGTGTCATGTGTGTTGCTCGTCACTTCAAAATATGTGTTTGTTGCATCATGTGAACCATGCGCATTATGTGTCTTGTCAAAATACATGTCTGCTGCACATGCGTCGAAAGGATTTATGATAAAAGAGACGCTCACGTTCACAATACTCGCAAGACACTCCCTTAACAGTAAACTCTGATTAAACATGAGATTAAACGAGTATCTGGCAAATGCGAGCTTCTCTTTTCTTATAAACCCCTTTAAAGCATCTGCAGCAGACTCATATTTTGACATCACATGTTATGCACTTAAGTTGACACAAACATGAAACGCTGAACACATATTTTGAAATTACGAGTCACACACATGATGGTCTACATACTTGTTGTGACGAGCTTCGCATCGAAGAAGTCACCGGCCGCCACTGCTGGTGTGCATCTTCAGACAAAACAATGGCACTGTTATTTAATTATATGTGAGCACAAGCTGTTTTCAGTTAAGACAGCTGAAAAAAGCATTTTAGTCTTGGACAAGACTTAAGCCCTATCCAAGAAATTGCCAATATTTATTTACGCTTGATTAATTTAGGAGTTGTGGAAGACCAAGTAGTAGTTTAATTGCTTTTCGAAGATACAAAAACGTACACAATATTTCATAATGATGATTCATAATGATTTTGATATTTTGCAGAGACAAAAGGGTAGTGGCCAAAGCCAAGGCTAAGGATGGAAAGCAAGTCTTGGAGCGCTGGAAGACCTGTTATTTTGAGGTCCGGGCACGGATTGAGTCATCAGATCGAGATCCCCGCTGGGAATTCGATCGCAAAAAGCTGTTTGAAAAGACAGACTACATGGCTTCAATCTGTCAGGATTTGTATAACGTCTTGCAGGTTAGCTCATTTATATTTGACATTAGGGCTGGGTGATAAAGACCAAATTTTAAATCTCTGTAATTTTGGGATGAGTGGCAATATACAGCAAATAAAGATGGATAAATTTTTACATGCAAGTCAAAGCCTCATGTGAGATAACACCTTTATTAAAACAGCTTATGATGAAAATAACATTTAAACACAGGGTTCACCTCCCTGTTAGAACAACATCTGTACAACATGTGAGCTGGTTGGAAAGCTCACCTCAGTATACATTTCTGGCAGAGCTTCTGTTGCAAAGGAGAAGGGTCATATCAGACCATACTGATATAGATGATATTCTCTCATCCTGTGTCCTACTGGAAAAAAATACCAAAACTCTATATCACCCAGCCCTATTTGACACAAAGGAATTGAACTAAAATAAATCTACCTCACAGACAATAACCTACTTTCACAAATTGTATTCACTAATAGACCATAGATGAGTTTTACATTATCTTTGGACCTGAGTTAAAAGCAGTGACAGGAAATCAGAAGCGAATAGATGAAGTTTTACGCCAAGTAGACTGCCTCGTCACACCATTTGAGGAACTTACTTTTGACCCTTTCGACATCTGCAAAATGGGAAGTTGGAAGATGGCCATGCAAGAATTTAAAACAGAAGTCCAGGTAAGATTTTGTGAAAAAAACCTACAACTTCAGTTTTTTTTATGTGTTTTTTATTAATTGCTTTAGCTATTTTTTATAGGCTATTGAAGGAGAAGCTATCAATTTCATTGATCAGTCCTTCAAGTCCCTGCGTTCTGCCTCTGCCGCCTTTGACCTGCTGCTAAAATTTAAACACATCCGCTCCAGAGATGCCATCAACAATCAGTTAATGAAGAAGTTTAACGATATCCTCGCTCAGTACGCCAAAGAGGTGCCTCAAGACCTATTTACTTCAAACCTTTTAGAATTGTTTTTCATTATACAGAGGTGTCATCTTTGGTGATGTTGTCATTCAGGTGGACTTTATAAATGATATATTTGTGAAGCACAAGGACAATCCCCCTTTGAATAAGAATCAGCCTCCTGTGGCAGGAGCCATTTACTGGGAACGTTCGCTGATGGAGCGCATAACAAGCCCCATTGAACGTTTTATGGAGATGAAAGAGATGATGGAGAGTAAAGAGGGCAAAGCAGTACGTTTGTAGTCACAACTAGTTTTCCATATAGGTAATCGTGTGTTTTAATGTATTTTATCCACTTAAAATAAACAGCCAAGTATATCCTCTTTCCTTCTTTGGCAGGTAAAAGCCAAGTACACAGAGGTGACAAGTTGTATGAAAGACTATGAGATGCAGCGCTACCTGAGTTGGAAAACCGAGACTCAGCAGGCTTTACCACTGCTATTAAAGAAAAGTTTGCTACTCATGTTCAACAGTGCTGGTGTTGTGTGTGCAGACTTTGCAAAGACAGATACTGTATGTTTTTCGCAGTACATCATACACTTCTAAAAGCAGTGCTTTGAAATGATACTTTATGTTATTATCTGTATATATGGTTGTTATTGCTCAGGGTGCAGAGAGGAATGTGGAGAGGGACGTGCGCTTCTCTGTAAATTTTGCCTTAGAGCTGAAGGAGATCATATCTGAATCCAAATACCTGGATCAGCTGGGCTTTACCGTATCAGATTTGGCACGAAACATTGCTCTGCAGGAAGAAAGGTTCATGAGGTAATTTAGCAAATGTTGCCCCTTCATACAGTAATAAAATATATTAAGCTTTTTCCCCGCCATTGAGTTATCTTGTCAATTGAGAGAAACGCTTTTCTGAAGAGTTTTTACGCCAATCTATATTTCCACTATTATTCACTAGGTGGTGCTCTTATCCAGCTAATAAACACTTAAGCATCAACTGATTCAAAAACAATAAAAATTCAGTGGGCCCTATCTTGCACCCAGTGCAATTGACTTTGTCAGTGACGCATGTATCATTCGTATTTTGCACCGGCGCACAGCGGGTTTTTCCCTCCACAGACGCATGTCGGCAAACTAGGGAATGAACTTGCGCTCCCTGGGCGGTTCAGCGCAAAAAAAGAGGCGTGTTCCGGCACAAACCATCCCTGATGCTATTTTGCAGTTTCCAAAAACAATTGCACCACTGACCAGAAAAAAAAAGTTTAAAGTCAGTGGCGCGTTGCGCGTTGTTCATTATGCTATTTTAAGGGCGCATGCTTGACCATAATGTAGGTGTAGCGTGCACAACACGCATACACTTTGCATCTAATCTACACAGATGCAACAGTTATTTTTGCAAATCATAAATTGTTACACTTAAAAATATTAATACACGAGATAAGGGGAATCATAGTGGTGAGCATTGTGGTGATAGTTTTTATTTATTGTGTGGCTGCGCTAAAAAATTCTCATGCAAATAACGATTAAAATATTTTCAAGTAATTTCAAGTTTGTTGTGTGGCTTTATTACGTTTATTTTATGTAAATAATAATTAAAATGTTTTCATAAGAAACCTTAATGTATATGAACTTGATTTGTAAGAGTACTTTGGGGTTGGACCTTGCTTGCGTTTCTTGGGTCCGATTTCAAAGCCCCCAAACCCTTTCAGCGGTGAGGGTGAACGCAGCGATGTCCTCTGCTGGCGTCAGGTCCTGTGTAGAGGCAGATCCACCTCCCGTTACACGGCGTCCCCGATTTATGCTGGCAAGCTTGGGATTCCCCCGTCTCCTGACATCATTGTAGCGCTTGGCGCAACGATGGGGATGCCAGCTGATGAGACTGTGGCTATTTCCTCTCACGCCTGTTTAACCGACGCTGATTTGGGCGGGTTTCTCCTATCCCCATACAAAACAACTTCTCTGTCTTTGACTGCTCTTACAAGAACGTCGGTCTCCTCCGTCATAATAATAGCAACCCGCAATGGAACTTGCGCCCTTGCGTTTAAAGGGAATGTTGGATAGCGTTCTGATTGGTTTATTTGACGTTACGCCCAAACCACACCTATGAATAATGAACCTACTTCAGACAAACCCCTTATTGATTTGCGCCCGGCGCAAGAGTTATTTCTCACGCCGGGAAAATAGCAACAGCGCCCAAGATCCGCCCACAAACTCACTTGCGCCTTGCGCTTCGCACTTGCGTTTCAGATCGTTAAAATAGGGCCCAGTATATGTTTTGATCATCGTTCTTGTCACTAACAAAGTCATTTACAAAAATGCTCTTTTCTCAGCTTTTTTGCTCAGTATTTTTTATTTTTTAAAGAAACCTACCTATATTTGAGAGGTGATAAAAAGAGAACAAATGTTTTTTTTTTGTTTGTTTGAAAGCAGATGGTCTGTTTTTTTATTTGATATATTGTATGTATATATTTAATAGAAGTAAACTTCCTGGAATTCATGAAACTTTTGTACAAAATCATAAAAAAATGCTGGCTGGCAACCTTTTAAAGGTTACAGTTAAAATAGAGTTAATAGAGTTAAAATAAATTTGGACTTGATGTAAAATTTTCAATTTATGAGATATGTGTTTAATGAATTAATTTACCATGTTTTTACATGCAGGTACATAAATGGACTTCAGACATTAGTGAACCATTACCATTCTCTTATGGACAGTTTAAATGATACAGATTTTTCACTAATGGCTGAGCATGTGCAGGATCTGAGGAAAGTGCTGCATTATGGGTGCAAAAGACTCAACTGGAATTTTCTGAGTAAGTAAACAGGGGATATCACGTTATTTGTGCTTCACTGTTGTTTCCACTTTTAAAGTTTGTACCAAAGCCGTTCAATTAAACTTTTTTATTCTAAAGGTATACCAGAATTCATCCAACGTGGAAACCTGGCCACTTCAAAGTTTGAGTCTCTTTTGAACCAAATTCAAAAGAATGAAAGAGACATTGAAGATAAACTTAAATTTATTGAATCAGCAAACCTTTTCAGATTCCCAGCACAAGACAAAACAGGACATGTACCAGGTAAGAACCACAATGTGTATTTCCAGTGACTAGATCATCAATTCCTTGCTCTGCCAAATTGATTTGCTGTGTTTTCTTTGCCTACTTCTAGGTGTAAAGGAGTTCTTTGAATTCATTGAGGTTGAAAGGGCAAAGGTTGTGAACCTGCTGGTAATTAAGTATGCAGCAATCAGTCCTCTCCTCACCAGGATGGAGAGTCTGATAGTGGGGACTAATACTGGCAAAGCCAAGTGCATGGCTCAGCTGTACACTTACTGGGAGCGCAAGATCTTTGATTCACTGACCAAGATGGTGCTCAAGTAAGTGTAATTAATTCCCATATAGCATGTTCTCTTGCCCTTACATCAATAGGCTCGTCATATTTTATACTTCAGGACATCTTTTTATATGGTTTTTAGTGTATTTTAATGTCATATTTTGTGAATTCTGTCTTTCAGGAATATTCAAGTGTTCAACACTGCACTGATGGGCACAACTCCACTCTTCCAAATTGACACCATCCTCTCTGCTCCTGAGATTGCACTGCATCCCAAGATCGGTGAGGTGTACAGGCTTATTAAGCAGTCTGTTGGTGACTGTGTGGAAACCACTAGGGTACGTTTCTTCGGGGATTAGATTTGAATAGCACATGATTTATTGGAATGGTTTCTAATAAAATAAAATACATCAAGCAGCAAAATCTGAAAGCTGGAAATAAGTTTGGGTCCTAACAGTCAGATCTGATTTGAATGACTGTTGCCATTAAGTGAATATTTGATCATTCCCATCACCTTTTCTTCCACTTTTATTTTTAGGGGTTTGTTCGCTGGATGCATGGCAGTTGCATCCAGTGTCCTCCACAGCAAGTGAATAGTGAAGACAAACCATTAGTCTTCACTTTTTACAGTGACGTTTGTCAGGTTCCACAGATAAATGAGAAAATCACGGGCATCACCCACAGCATGCAGCGTCTCCTCAATGGTGTGAGTGTCTACGTCAAGCACTGGATGAGCTACCGCTCTCTCTGGAATCTCGATAAGTCTATAGTCTTAGAGAAATTTGCAGAGAAGAAGCCCTCGTGCGTGATGTATGATGAGAAGTTTCAGTATTACATCAAGGTCAGCAAAGAGGTGGCAAAGCAGCCTTTAGTGAAGAACGAGCACATCATCAGGCTAAACCTAGAGCCACTGGCCCGTGCCGTGCTGGAGAACGCCCAGGCATGGATCACGTCTCTGGGCAGGCTGTTGAATGACTCGGTGCGAGAGGAACTTTTCAACCTCCGTAATGAGCTGTTGGTAAGGACTGTGCATCAAACTTTTCTTAATGTTGTCTGTGAATCATACATATCTACCAATCAGAAGTTGAGAATTTAGCTTTTGAGCATGTTTTTTGCATTGAACATGGTTTTCTGTGAACAGAAATTGTCAGATAATTTGAAGAGGAGCCCAAGTACCTTGGAGGACCTGAAATTTATTCTGGGCACCATCACAGAAATCAGAGATATGTCTCTATCAGTAGAGATGAAAATCAATGACATCCAAGAGAGATACAGAACTCTTAACATGTACAGTGTAGAGGTAAGTAATCCTGACAGTGTTAGACACTACTAGAGGAACAGTAGATATTATATAGATTGGATAGGAAAATGTGAAAGTTGGTAAGTTAAACGTTAAACGTCAAAACATTTCCAATAGTCAAGTTACTGAAATAATATGTTAAATACATGATTTACAACCTTTACAATAGGTTACAGAGGAGGAGCTGCAGCTATCTGCGAACATTGGCAATCTGTGGAGTGAGCTGTTTCTCGAGTCTAGACAGGTTGACCGCAGTCTGGGAAAAGTAAAGAAGACTTTTTCTGAGGTAGGTAGTCATTCACATTAGGAACTGTTTGGTTTGTAAAATTTACAAGTTTTTGCATCCCTTGTGGGATAATGGAAGAACAGTTTTTTTTAATACTGGTATCTTTATTGTGAAGGAACATACTTGGTCTTGGATTTTTATCAATATTTCCTCTGTCACAGATCACTATTAATCAGACTGAGGAGTATAAACAGGAGCTTTCCATATTTGCAGAAAGCTTCAACATGCATGGGCCTGGAGCTGTGGGAAATGATCTGGAGAAAGGCAAGAGACCCAGTGCACTAAACTCATTAGGGGTGGATCACACAGAACACGTTTATGGCACTCGGAGGTGTTTATGACAGTGGGAGGTGCCTTTTTTGAATAGTTTTCTATGGGCAGTGAGCGTTATGTGCGCCGTTTATGAACGTTGAACGGTTCGTGTTTTGCTGCCTGCCAAGCTGTGCTTTTTTGCATGAGGGTTCTGACTGCCTTAAGTTAAAAAAGTTAACTCTGTGCGAAAAAGCACCCGACGTCATTTGTAATTTTTCCCATTGTCCAATCGAATTAGGGAGAATTGTGGAACATGCTTGGAACAACCGGAGACTCACTCACTGTCTCCTCTGTGTTTGTTCACCTCTCGCCCAAGGTCAGGGCAAGCGTCCTGTTTAGAGCTGCAACTATCGACTATTTTTTCAACCGATTAATCTATCGATTATTTTTTCGATTAATCGAATAGTCTAATGATTTTTTTATACATATAATTCCCCAACAAATAATAAATGTAACATCTGCCATTAACGCCAACATTTTATTTAAGCATTTTCTTAATTAAACAAACACACAAACCAAAATTTTCAACATGAAAAATAAAGTGGCAGTGCCACTTTAAAAGAGGCATTATTCACCTTAAACAATAAAATAGGCATATATTAATATTTTAAACATTAGTTTATGATTAGTACATGCATTAACTCAGCATTAGTTCAGACTGAAGTAAAAATAAGTTCATTGTGATTCATGAACCCTTATATAAGATGTAATGGTTATATTATTACTGTTAATATTATTACTATTAGTAGTACTGCATTCTCATTTAACTTTAACATTTAACTTTTCTTAAGTTCCGGGTACTTCAGTTAGTATGATCTTCTAATATTTTATAAACAGCGTTTACGCCGCTGTTACTTTAAATAAACGCATGTCAGGAATACCTTACAAGACGAGCTTCTGTAATATCTGTGCACATATTCGCAAAAAAGACGTTCATTGGGAACTCTGCACTGCCAGCTGGCTTTCAGTGCACGCGGGCACATGCCTATCAGTTCTCAATGTGACAGTAACTTATTATTTCATAACTTCTTAATATAAAAACATGTCCTGCTCTTTATTTACTGTTTCAACATACTGCCCAGAAGCGATGCAATGTCGCGTCTGTCAGGCGTCTCGCAGCTCGTATTAAACGAAGATGTAAACGCAGCTGTATTAAGCACAATATGTATTGATTCTATTGTTTATAGAGTAAGTATAAAAACTTACTGTAATAGTTCAAATTCTTACGCTGACGTCTCGTCATTTTGAGGTCGGAGAGCTCCAGGTTTTCTTCTTTTAAGATGATCATACACAGGTGTTGCGCTGCTGTGGTATGCCATTTCAGTTTTACACAGTATGTGTTTTATTTGGTCTCTGCTTAAAGTATTCCCACACTTTTGATCGCGTTCTGTCTGTTTGGTATAACACTTGTATCACCCGGTCGGAGCTGAAGCCGCCTTCATTTCAAAATGTAAACAGTGCGACGCATCGACGCATTTCCGGCAAATCGACGTAATTATGTAATCGACGTAATCGACTACGTCGACGCGTCGTTCCAGCCCTAGTCCTGTTTTTAAAGTTTACGCTAATATGACAACAGCAAACCAAAGAGCGCTCACGCTTCAATATTTGCTTGACAGGACAGCTGCCTCTGTGGTTGCCCAGCAAAGGCAGTGTGGCACGCCTTGCGTTTTTAACATTTAAAGTTTAGCTTTCTGTGTGATCGGCCCCTTATTTCTTCTTTAACATTTTATCCTTTATTATTTTATCACAATGTGTGGTCTTATAGGATTGATGATCATGGACACATATGAGACAGAACTAGCGAAGGTAGAGGCAAGCCGTCAGGAACTGGCTAAAGCTGAGAAGCTGTTTAACCTGCCCATCACTACGTATCCAGAGCTCCTCAATGTGCAAAAGGAGATGAACGGCCTAAGACAGATCTATGAGATTTATAAGGACCAGAAGGTTAAAATCACAATTAATACAGCTTTATGACTTATGTTGGTTAAATCTGACAATCTGTGAAATGAAAGCCACGTTTAAGCGATGTTTAAACATATAACAATGTTTAATGTATTGTTGTGTGTTTATGTTAACTCAGGAAGCTAAGGCAGAGTGGTCACAGACCCTGTGGGTAAATCTTAACATCGAAGTCCTCCAAGAGGGTATAGAGGGATTTATCAAGAGTTTGCGGAAGTTACCAAAGGATGTGAGGGCTCTTCCTGTGTCTTTCTTCCTGGAGGGACGGTTGAAGGAGTTCAAAGAATCGCTCCCCCTCTTGTTGAATCTAAAGAATAAAGCTCTTAGAAACAGGTGATTGGTTTTGTTTGAATGTCGTTTTATATGTCAGCTTCACATATAATTTAATCTCTAAACACAGCTGGTATGTACGATTTAAAGGATAAACGGTGTGATGTCAGATTGGGAACCTAAAACTTATCTACCCATGCTAGATTGTTATCTGTCTGAGCCCATGAGACTCACACTATGTTGTACAGGCACTGGAAGAACCTGATGGAAGGGACTGGCACTAGCTTTGAGATGAACCCAGCCACCTTCACTCTGGAGAACATGTTCTCCATGGAACTGCACAAGTATGGCAATGTCATCAATGACATTGTTAACTCAGCTGTAAAGGAGCTTGGTATTGAGAAGGTTAGAAATCTCACTGATTTGAACAAACATATGTCTTCCTATTAAAGATAAAGGGTTTAGTACTATTTTAAAGGAACATGTTGACTTTTTCTCTATGCGTCCCGTAACTCTGTCTGACGCATCCACCGCTAGCCTAGCTTAGCACAAAGACTGGAAGTAAATGGCTCCAGCTAGCATACTTCTCCCAATAAGTGCAAAATTAACGCCAACATTTTCCTATTTATTTGTTGTGTCACAGTGTATACAAATAACAAGCGTTAGCGCAACACTTGAGCAAACTGTCTGCTCTTCACCACGGGCTTCTCAGGTGCTGCGAGCAAATCACTCTGCCCAAGTAGCAATGCAAATCACAACATATAAATAGGAAAATGTTGGCGTTATTTTGTAATATATAACTTATTGGGAGCAGTATGCTAGCTGGAGCCATTAACCATTAAGTCTGTGCTAAGCTAGGCTAGTGGTGGGTGCGTCAGACAGAGTTACGGGATGCACGGAGATGAAAAAGGTATGTATGGACTTATCCAACTCTGGGGGATACGGTGAAGCTAAAGTCCCAAAAAGTCGGCGTGTTCCTTTAAATTTTCCAGTGTTTTAATAAGATGCACACTGTGGCAAGCTTTCTTAAGTTGGGCGTGTTTTTTACAGGGAGTGAAAGAGGTAGAGGATACCTGGGAGAATTTGAAGTTCAATGTGCAGAGGTACCTAAAAGGCACAAAGGAGCATGGGTTCATCCTCGGAGCTGTGGATGAAATTCTCCAGCGTCTGGATGATGATGCCATGAACCTGCAGAGTATGGCAGGCAGCCTTTTTGTTGGTCCCTTCCTGTCCACTGTGCAAAAGTGGGAGAAACATCTATCACTTATCAGTGAGATTATTGAGGTCAGTGGGATAACACATAGTGTATATCCTAGTCTACTTGATTTAAATTGCTTTTCAACTGTTATGGGAAATATGGATAAAGGCTATTGTCTACCAAAGAAAGCCTCTGCCAATAAGAAATAAGTCAACACAGGAAAAATGTATGTTCTTTATTTTTTGAGGTAATGGACACTTGGCTCATATCCAAGTAATTACTTAATTAGATAATTAACCACTTTTACTGATACACTGAAATGTGTGTAGGTATGGATGTTAGTACAACAAAAATGGATGTACCTGGAGAGTATTTTCATTGGAGGTGACATTCGCTCTCAGCTACCTGAGGAAGCCAAAAAATTTGACAATATCGACAAAATATTCAAAAAGGTGAGTCTTTTATTGGCAATAATTGTAAAGGTGTTTTTTAAGACACTGAAATGTTTTTACATATATTCTGTATATATTATACCTCTAGATAATGACAGACACAGTGAAGGACCCTGGCATTAAGAAGTGTTGTCTAGTTCCAAATCGCCTGACTGATCTGCAGAATCTAAGCGATGGTTTAGAGCGCTGTCAAAAGAGTCTAAATGATTACCTTGATTCCAAACGAAACGCTTTTCCGCGCTTCTTCTTCATCTCTGACGATGAGCTGCTCAGTATTCTGGGCAGCAGTGAGCCTACTTGTGTGCAGGAGCACATGATTAAGGTACTTACATTACAGGAAAACATCACTTGTTATAATTGTGTTGTATACAGTAAGTCATTCTCAGATCATTAGCCCATTAAACCATATTGTCCCTCTGCATTGTCTCTTTACACCTGCAGATGTATGATAATATAGCAGCTCTGCGCTTTGATATGGGAATGAAAGGAGAAATGGTTGCGAATGCACTGGTGTCCGCGGAAGGGGAGTTGATGGAGCTCAAGCAGCCCGTACCTGCAGAGGGTTGTGTGGAGGACTGGATGACTGGAGTGCTGCTGGAGATGAGGAGAACCAACCGACTCATCACCAAAGAGGCTATTTACTTCTACAGTCACCAGAAGTCTAGGTGAGTAAATTACTAATCCACCATGCTTTCAAATTAAACGTATCACACTTTTCAGATTTGCATTTGTAAGAATTCTAAACTCAAAACATATCTCGTAAAATAGCTTTGGAAAGGTTTTGCTGTTTATTTAAGTAGTTTTATCATTAATCATTGTCTTTCTGCCTGTCTGTCAGGGTGGACTGGATGCTGGACTACCAGGGCATGGTGGTGCTGGCAGCCAGCCAGGTGTGGTGGACTTGGGAGGTGGAGGATGTCTTCAAAAGGATGAATAATGGAGAAAAGCAGGCGTTGAAACAGTATGCAAAGAAAATGCACCAACAGATTGATGAACTGGTGAGGCGCATCACACAACCCTTAAAGAAGAATGACAGACGCAAACTCAATACTGTCCTTATCATAGATGTCCATGCTAGGGACATTGTGGACACTTTTGTCAGAGACAGGTACGATACAAATACTGTGTGGTCTTGTCATTTTCAATAATTATCTTTCCTAACATGCACTTTTTATGTGGACAGTATTACAGATGCCCGTGAGTTTGAGTGGGAAAGTCAGTTGAGGTTCTACTGGGTTAAGGAGCCAGATGAACTGTTTGTGCGGCAATGCAGTGCTCAGTTCTCCTATGGCTACGAGTACATGGGACTGAATGGACGGCTGGTTATTACTCCATTGACTGACCGTATCTATCTCACACTGACTCAGGTATCTGTCTTACACAGTTTTTCTGTCGTAGGTGGCCTGATATGTGCATGTCTTATTTATATGAACTTTGGTGCTTCTTAGGCCTTGTCTATGTTCTTGGGTGGAGCACCAGCTGGGCCTGCAGGTACTGGAAAGACTGAATCCACTAAAGATCTGGCAAAAGCTTTGGGGCTTTTGTGCGTGGTTACCAACTGTGGAGAGGGAATGGACTACATGGTACTGTAAAAGACCTCGGACTCAAAAAGATTATTTGCTTTGGTTGGTTACATATTGTAACATTAATACTGTGTCTCTTTATCACTAAGGCTGTTGGGAAGATCCTCTCTGGTTTAGCTCAATGTGGAGCCTGGGGCTGTTTTGATGAGTTCAACCGCATTGATGCCTCTGTGCTGTCTGTCATCTCCTCTCAGATCCAAACCATCCGAAACGCTCTCATGCTTCATCTCAAGAGATTTCATGTGAGTTTAATATACATGGTTAGTCTGCTTTTTAAAAATATATCATGGTCTAAATGTCTTGTTTTTGTGATGGTTAGTTCGAAGGCCAAGAGATCAATCTGGACAGCCGTATTGGGATCTTCATCACAATGAATCCTGGTTATGCCGGCCGCACAGAGTTGCCTGAGTCAGTGAAAGCTCTGTTTAGACCAGTGGTGGTCATCGTGCCTGACCTGCAGCAGATCTGCGAGATCATGCTCTTCTCTGAGGGCTTTCTCATGGCTAAGGTTAGGACATCTTGTATGCTGTATGAACATTGGCCTGTCCTTTGATTTGAAAAATTGTTTGTCCTGGAACACTTAGCAATAATAAAACTATAGCATGGCTCCAGACTAACTTTTTTCACTAGGAGCACAGTGGCCCCAACTGAAAATTTTAGGGGCGCAACCAGAAAATGTAGGGGCACACACCGTAAATCAACATGCTAACCAAATATTCACATTTCTACTAATTTCCACTGTATTACTAATAAACACTTTAATGATAGATGCAAAAAGTACAATGTGCTGTTTTCAAATTTAGTGACACATCACAAAAAAGGTCAAATTTACTGGTCGCACATGTGCGACTGGATGTATAATTCAGTGGCACACTCTAAAATTTTGGTGGCAAAATGCCACCATTTGGTGGCAGTCTGGAGCCCTGTATAGTGTTTACTTCAAAAAACCTTTTAACATTTACATCTATGCAATTTTATTCATAGCGACTGACAGTGAATATTGACTAATATATATATATATATATAAAAATTCCAAATTGTGATACGGATTTACTTGCAGGTTTTGGCAAAGAAGATGACAGTGTTATACAAATTGGCACGGGAGCAGCTGTCCAAACAGGCACACTATGACTTTGGGCTCAGAGCATTGAAGTCAGTGTTAGTAATGGCAGGAGAGCTAAAGAGAGGTTCACCCAATCTCAATGAGGTACTGATCTCTCTGCAATCCTTGACCATCTAAATTAACTTCTTACAAATCTACTACAGTTAATTTTGTAATTATGTTCCCCTCTGATAGGATGTCGTCTTGATGAGGGCTCTTAGAGACATGAACCTGCCCAAGTTTGTATTTGAGGATGTTCCTTTGTTCTTGGGCCTTATATCAGATCTGTTCCCTGGGCTCGACTGCCCACGTGTTCGTTACGCCAGCTTCAACGATGCCGTAGAAGCCGCCCTGCAAGAGAATAATTATATTATGCTGCCCGATCAGGTGACTTTTCCTTTATAGTCTAATCTTCAGAGGATCCAACAGACGCATTCAGTCCATAATTTTACATTTGTGAATATAGGTGGACAAAGTGGTGCAAATGTATGAGACTATGATGACCAGACACACCACCATGGTGGTTGGACCAACAGGGGGAGGGAAATCTGTGGTGATCAACACACTCTGCCAATCGCAAACCAGGTCTGTATCTACTCATAACTACCTATTTTTTTCCTACAGATTTCTAGATTTGACATGTTTTCTTCTACGCAAAACAAAAAAGAAACTCAGTTGCATAACTGCTAAATTGTATCTGTAGGTTGGGCCTGCTGACCAAAATGTACACCCTGAATCCTAAAGCGATGAGCGTGATTGAGTTGTATGGGATCTTGGATCCGGTCACACGAGATTGGACTGATGGGATACTGTCTAACATCTTCAGAGACATCAACAGACCCACAGATAAAAAAGAAAGGAGGTAAACATCATGTCATTTGTAACCAAAATCCTGAAAAATTCGGTAACACTTAAAGGGGTGTTCATAAGACTGACATCTTGTCATGACACGTTTCATGAACATGAAGGAGATTTTATGCACGTTTATGACAGCTGTTATTAAGTGTCATTTGTTCAATTATGTCATTTTTAATGCAAAGATGACATTGTTTTAGATGTCTTTGTCATGACAACTTGACATTACCAAGTACAGCATAACTGGTACTTTTTTACCAGGGATACAAATTAAAATTGTAATTAAAATGTCATTAACTGTTAATACTCTGTCAAATTGTTTTATAGCAACATCATTAATATTTTTCTTGACATCAAATACAGTGGTACAAATATAATTTGTCATTAAAATGTCATTAAGTATTAATACTCTGTCAAATAGTTTTATAACAACGTGAATATTCTTCAGTTCATAATTTTTTTTTGTTTCCTCCAGGTGTTTAAGAAATAAAATCTAATAATCCGATGATAATAATCCAATAATAATTAAAATTTTATTGCATTTGGAGACAGATTTACTTAAAATTAAATTAAAACAATACAGTAATGAGTTAAGCCATGCAGTGTTGGGTCCATATCGTTGGAAAACAGTTAATTACATTAAATTAAAATGAAATTACATAATTAATTGAACAAATGACAATGAATGACAGTTATCATAATTGTGCATATAATCTCCTTCATGGCACGTGTCATGTCATGATTATGAAGGTGTCGTGTCAATCTTTATGTAAAGTGTTACCAAAAATTCTTTAGCAAACATATAATCAAACATCAAAATATTTCTAACTGATGCGGTGCTTTTATATTTAAAGCATAAAATACTGAGTTTTACATGTGCTTGGATTCACAGGTACATACTGTTTGATGGAGATGTGGATGCTCTGTGGGTGGAGAACATGAATTCAGTTATGGATGATAACAAGCTTCTCACATTGGCTAATGGAGAGAGAATCCGTCTACAGAACCACTGTGCGCTACTTTTTGAGGTAAACCTGCTTTAAAGACATTTAATTCAAGAAAATTATTTTGTGTAATGTTTGTAGGTTTATAAACAGAAGTGATATGTTTTAGGTCGGAGATTTGCAGTATGCCTCCCCTGCCACAGTTTCTCGGTGTGGAATGGTGTTTGTGGACCCCAAGAACCTTCGCTGTGCTCCCTACTGGGAAAAGTGGGTCAACAGCAGACCCTCTAAAGTGAGAAACAAATTATTTGGTTTCTGCCGTATCGTAGTCCTAGTAGCTAGTCAGAGGCGGCAAGGGAGGCTGAGGATGCAAAGTTTATTTTAATAATGAATGTACAATATGTGCACGACAAAAATGATGAAATATTTTAAAGAGCACCTATTGTCCAATTCACGTTTTTACATTTCCTTTGGTGTGTAATTGTGTATTAGTACAAGCGCGAGCAATTTCAATGTCAAGTCAATGTGAAGACGCGTTGACGTTCGTCTGGAGGTCTCGCGGCGTGAGTGAGGCATTTAGCATGGCGCTGTAGACACGATTCCGCCTCAATCGCGCGAATTACGCATTGCCGCTGTAAACGCGCAAGTTGAAAAATGTGAGGTAGAAAAACGCCCCTCTTTAACCAATCAGGAGCTTGCTCTAGTAGTGATGTGATACAGGAAGCGAGCAGAGTCGCAAAAGCCCCTTCCATGATGCGAATTTCCGCTTGAATGTCTCGATGACTAGAATTTCACCCGCGGCTTTCAGGCGCGAATGTGGCGAGTAAACTCAAAATTTTCAAGCGGCAAACTAGACACGAATTTGACGCCTCAAACACGGCTGGAGTGAACCCACAGTTACCCAATTCAAAATAATCACACAGCATCAGTTCTGATGCGTATTCCACCCCTTTTGATTGCCAGGATATAACCGGCCTTGATCATCAGCTGATGTTTGATAGTGGGAAAATTGCTTTTATCTGCCAATACCGATTATAGGCCAATACATCGGTGCATCCCTAGCTAATATTATTAAATACATTTACTAAAATGAAAGCATTGTCTAAACACACTTAAAGCTTAAACTGACCAGTCAGAATGGATGCTTAAATAGAGTAACTTATTTTGTTTTACAAAATGAGATCATTTTATGATGTTATGTCACCAATATTTATTAATATTTTGTTTTTTATATGCTTTTGTTGTGTCAACAGGAGCAGACTAATCTCCGGAAACTGTTTGAAAAGTATGTACCAAGTGCCATTGATATGATAGTGGAAGGAATAGTTGATGGTAAACAGACAGAGAAATTGAAAACCGTCATTCCACAGACAGATTTAAACATGGTAAGTCAGTCCGTAGTGACCTGGAGAACATTACAGCATAGGGAGTTTGTGCTGTAAAAGTCTTTTGCTATCTGTAGGTGATGCAGTTGACTGTGATGCTCGATGCTCTGCTTGAGAATGAAGACTTCAGTTTTGAAGATCTGGAGTGTTTTTTTCTGGAAGCACTTTACTGTTCACTGGGGGCTTCTCTTCTGGACAAAGGCAGACAAAAGTTTGATAAGTTAATTAAAAAGTTGTCCTGTCTGAATGATGTTAACGATGAGAAGGTTCTTGCCGGCCCTGGAGAGATTCCAGGTAAGTTGGCCGTTTTGTAATTTCAGCTATACCACATTTTTGTTCTTTTACTTGTCTGTTTCTCAATAAATAAAATTCATGTTTTGTTTAATTTGCAGTTTACTTGCCAACTCTCTATGATTTCCACTTTGATGGGACCCAAAAGAAGTGGGTTCCTTGGAACTCCATGGTTTCAATATACGCTCATAATCCTGATATGAAATTTATTGACATCCTTGGTAAAACAGCTGATTTCTTTTCTTTCACCATCATCTTTTTAGTAGTTTTTTTTTTTTAAATATTATTTTATTTATCCATCTGCTGCTTTCTTTCAGTTCCAACAGTGGATACCACTCGTGCTAACTGGCTGTTGGAACAAATGGTGAAGGTGAAAAGGCCAGTGGTGCTGGTTGGAGAGTCCGGTACCTCTAAAACAGCAACCATACAGAATTTCCTCAGCAATCTCAATACAGATACAGTATGTTTACTGCTTTAAATATCACATAAGCCGTTTTCTCTAGCAAACACAGCATAGAATAACAATTAACTTTTTCCAGATAATGATGACCATCAATTTCTCATCGAGAACAACATCCATGGACCTCCAGAGGACTCTGGAAGCAAGTGTAGAGAAAAGAACCAAGGATACGTATGGTCCTCCAATGGGCAAACGACTTCTGGTTTTTATGGATGACCTCAACATGCCAAGGGTAAGACTGGATTTATATTGTAGGTCAGAGCTTTGTCTGAAGACTGTACATAGTTGTACAATAATGATCTACCTGTTTTTTCATCATATGCTGAAATTTATCTCATTGGTCTCAGGTGGATGAATATGGCACCCAGCAACCTATAGCTCTGCTGAAGCTGCTCTTGGACAGAGGTGGCATGTATGACAGAGGCAAGGAACTTAACTATAAGATCATAAAGGACTTGGGATTTATTGCCGCAATGGGAAAAGCAGGGGGTGGAAGGAATGAGGTGGACCCTCGATTCATCTCTCTCTTCAGTGTGTTCAACATTCCCTTCCCCGAGGAGGAGTCCCTCCATCTCATCTACTCTTCTATTCTGAAAGGACACATGAAAGTAATTCAGATCACTGTCTTTGAACAAATGACATTTGCTGTTATAAAGTATATAAAGTCTATTAGATGTAAAATGTTAATCTGAATCATTGCTGCTATTTATAGCCCTTTGAGGAATCCATCCAAAACATCTGCGACAAGTTGACATTTTGTACACTTGAGTTGTACAAAACCATAATTAAAGATCTGCCACCGACACCCTCCAAGTTCCACTACATCTTTAACTTGAGAGATCTCTCCAGAGTTTACCATGGCTTGACACTAACCAATCCTGAAAGGTTAAGAGAGGTTTTATCATTTACTATATATAAAGTAGATTGCATGAACTTAAGGTAGATTTTGTTTTTTGATGTGAGTTAAAGGTTAACAACTTTAATGCTAATGTTTAATGTAACATTTTCTGTGTTTTGCTTTAATTTTTCCACTTTGTGCCTCAGGTTCTCTACGGTCACCCAGTTTGTGCGCGTGTGGAGAAATGAATGTTTAAGAGTCTTCCATGACAGACTTATCAATGAAAATGACAAAATCTTGGTATGCATTTTGACCTTCTGTAATCTGTAGTAGGTATGAGATAAATGAGGCACTAACACTCTATCTGCCCTTTACAGGTTCAGGGACACATAAAAAATCTGATTGAAGAGCACTTTAGATCAGACCTTGATTCAGCCATGAGAGATCCAATTCTGTTTGGAGATTACAGAACAGCTCTTAAGTCTGACCCAAGAGTCTATGAGGACCTACTAGACTATGATGCATCCAAAGCTCTGTTTCAGGTGCGGTGATGTCACAACAACCATCATCATATCTTTGGTGGTTAACATTTTTATTGGCTATCACACCTTTCTTTTTTTATCTGACTTCTGTAGGAGATCCTGGAGGAATATAATGAAAGCAAGATCAGAATGAACTTGGTTTTATTTGATGATGCTCTTGAGCACTTGACTGTCATTCATCGCATTATCAGAATGGACCGAGGACATGCTTTGCTGGTTGGTGTGGGAGGTTCAGGGAAACAGTCTCTTACAAAGCTTGCTGCCTTTACTGCAGGTTATGAGGTAAATCATCAGTTTGAACATTTGGGGGTGGTTTCAAGATAGGGCTTATTTTTATTTCCATCATTTTGCTTTCTTCTTCATTCTTTATAAACAAATAATTAATAATAGTAATAATAGGTCATGAATTATAATGCAGTTATGTTTATTTGCAGGTTTTTGAAATTGTGCTTAGTAGAGGATACTCCGAGACTAACTTCCGTGAAGATCTGAAAACTCTTTACCTTAAATTGGGTATAGAGAATAAGAAAATGGTTTTTCTTTTCACTGATGCCCATGTGGCTGAGGAAGGTTTTCTGGAACTCATAAACAACATGCTTACCTCAGGTAAATCAGAAATATAGAAAATAAAATATTTGTAAATAACCCATTAAACATGCATTTCCTTTGCTCTGTAATGTAAAAATGAAGCTTTGCATGAGCTTCTAACAGATGTTTGTGTGTATAGGTATGGTTCCGGCACTTTTCCCTGATGATGAGAAGGAATCAGTACTGAACCAGCTGCGAGATGAGGCCATGAAGATGGGTTGTGGTCCATCTAAAGAGAGCGTGTGGCAATACTTTGTCAACAAGAGTGCTAACAACTTGCATATAGTGCTGGCCATGTCTCCTGTAGGAGAAACACTCAGAACACGCTGCAGGAATTTTCCAGGTCCTTGAGCAATACATAAAGGGGCAGATTCCAGGACTTGGCCTTAGTTATTTTAGGACATACAAGTAGTTTTTATAATCAAAGTTTTTTTTTACTGGAGACCAGAACAGTAACACTGATATATGTTAAGATATGTCCGTGCAAGATGTTTTTAATATTTAGCCAAACTATTTAGTCTTGTACTAGGATAAGCCCTCTCCGGGAAACCGCCCCAAAATATGTTTGTTAGCATTTAATTCCATTTCCCTCATTTTCAAGCTTCATGTCTCCTTTGAATTAATTTTCTCTGTGTGTGTGTACTTATTAGGGTTGGTTAATAATACTGGCATTGACTGGTTCTCCCCGTGGCCGCTTCAGGCTTTACACGCAGTCGCTAAGTCTTTCCTAGGTATGTAAAATGTTTCTTTAAATATAGTAAAGTCTGACATTTATTTACTAGACTTAACTGATCTGAGTTTAGCTTTATGATTTTCATTCCGTTCATGAATCAGTTTACCTGTTTGGCCTGTAACAGGTGAGAGTCCCATGATCCCAGAATGCAATGCAGAGGCAGTGATTGATCATGTGTGCATGGTGCACAGCTCCGTAGGCGATTACAGTAAACTGTTCCAGCAAACTCTTCGTCGAAGCAACTACGTGACCCCCAAAAACTACCTGGACTTCATTAGCACCTATTCCAACCTACTGGAGGACAGAGATAAATACATCCTAGGTAAGAGAACATTTGTCTTTTGCTGTTTAGTGATTTTTGTGTCTGTGCTATTAAATGAATGTAATGCATGTGTGCGAACGTTCTAGCACAATGCAAACGTCTGGAGGGGGGTTTGGATAAGCTGAAGGAGGCAAGTGGACAGCTAGCTGAGCTCAACATTAAACTAGCCGAGCAAAAAGTGGTTCTGGCAGAGAAGGCCTCAGCATGCGAGATCCTTTTACAGGAGATCTGCTCTAATACTGCTGTTGGTAAGGACAAATTCACATTTCAGAAAACCTGCGACTTATTCAGATTCTGGCAGACCTACAGTATTTGGTTGTTGTTCCTTTTGCATTAATAGATATTAGGGCTGGGTATCGATTTAGATGTTCCAGATCCATTCAATTTCGATTCACAAGCTATCCAATCGATTCAGTTTTGATTCTGATTCTCGGTCGATTTTTATACTAGATTCAACTCAATGAATATGGATTATATAGAATATTATATTATATTGTTATATATATGATATTATATTAAAATATATTAGAATATAGACTGAATTAATTAATGACAGGCTCACCTCTCCCTCCTTGGTAACATCTCGCAAGGCAAAATATGGTGATATCTAGTGGAGAAGACTAGTAATTACATTAACGTTAATCTTACGTTCAATGTTTAGTGGAAATAAATATAGAAAAAAATCGATTCATTGCCTTTGAGAATGTACTTTGAACCAACAAAAAGACGATTAATCGAAAAAGCAATTTTTTGCCCAGCTCTAATAGATATTATTTTTTTATCAATTTTATTCAGATCATACTGTCCAGAAGCTGAAAATGTGGAACAAGATGCATATAATGTAACTAAAACTTTCACACAGTACATAGCAAACTGTTCTTTTCTCTTTTAGCGGAGGAGAAGAAAGCTATGGCAGAGGAGAAGGCTAAAGAGATAGAGGAGCAAAATAAGGTGATAGTGATTGAGAAGAAAGATGCTGAGACCTCTCTGGCCGCTGCTCTTCCTGCTTTAGAGGCTGCACGCATCGCCCTCCAAGACTTGGACAAATCTGATGTCACTGAAATCAGGTGGGAACTGGTCTTCTAGGTCGTCACTAGATATAGCCACAAATTTCCATTTACAGATCAGTTTCAAAACAGATGATCTTGTGATTCAAATGATTCAAATAATGATAAGAAATATAAATAAAATCCTTTTAAAAACATTTGTGTAATACAAATGTGAATACATGGGATTTCTAAACATAACCATCCACACCCAAGCGTGACTGTACCAATGGGAATAACATATTATAGGCTTTTAAATAAGCCATTCAAGTACATAAAGATCAGTTTACATTTTTATACAGTTTTTAATACTATATACACATTTCCTGTATTTTCTGGATATATTCTATTAAAGATATGATGATGATTATATATGATATGATGACTATAACATTGCAAAAACAACAAATGTAATTGTGGCATGCTGGCCTAAGACTTTTGCACAGTACTGTTAGTCTAAAAGACCATGCAGACCATAAGAACAGTATTAAGAAGACCATTCCAAAATGTTCCAGTTCTTTCTGTGCTTTGTGGAAAATAACAAAATAGCTTTGAATGTCAGCATGATCCTTTCTGGTGTTTTTTTTCACACATTCTGTTTCCTCACTCTTCTTCATGATGTTGTAGATCTTTCGCCAAGCCTCCCAAACAGGTGCAGGTTGTGTGCGAGTGTATCCTGGTGATACGCAGCTACAAAGAGATCAGCTGGAAGATGGCTAAGGGCATGATGTCAGAGGCCAACTTCCTGCGCTCACTTATGGAGATGGACTGTGACTCCATCAATTCAGGTCAAATCAAAACAGTAAAAGGTAAACCAGCATCCAAGAAAAGTCAGAATTGTTTAGTTTAATCGTTTCATCTTGTGATTCCTAACCCAGAGGTTCTGATAAGTTATTACATCCTTATTTATTCAGCCTACCTAAAAAACCTTAACACCAGTTTTGAGGAGATGCAAGCCATCAGTAAAGCTGGTTCTGGCATGCTAAGGTTTGTGGAGGCGGTCATGGGCTACTGTGACGTGGCCAGAGATATCAAACCTAAGAGGGAGAAGGTCTGATATGCCTATATTTTTGAGACTATATATGCATGAATCATACAAGCTGAAACAATTGTTTTGGAATTTTTTCAACAAGGACTACCATACATTATTGTGTTATAGGTGGCTCGTCTAGAGAAAAACTTTTTCCAAAGCAAGCGTGAACTAGAACGAATCCAGAATGAGCTCGGTGCCATCCAGAAAGAGCTTGGAGCTCTCGGAGAAAAATATGAGGCTGCCATGGCAGAAAAACAGCTTCTGCAGGAGGAGGCGGAGATAATGGAGAGAAGACTCATAGCTGCAGACAAACTTATCTCTGGCCTGGGATCAGAGAATGAGCGGTCGGTTTACTCAATAAAAATAAATGGCTGATCTAAGATAAGATTCCTGTCATCAGCACTTAAATTGTTATCTTATAACTATTTAGATTTATCACTTTATTAAAAAAAAATATAGAGTACAAATACTGTATATGGTTTCAGTTGTAACAACATAAACAAACAGCTTTTAGAGTAATTTATATCTGATAACAAGCAAAATTAACAACAAGTAGAATACCTTAGTTCAAATCATAGTTAAAGTTTATCAAAACTACACTGAGCTGACGATATTGTGTAACATGATTCATATTAAATATTCATGTCTTATATCTGCAAGAAAGCTCCCATGTGTGTTCATTAGCTTTGTTTATTTGTTTTTATTTGTATCTCTGTGCTTGACCGTAGGTGGACAGAGGACCTTGAAGAGCTGAAGCAAAGGCGAGTGCGCCTTCTGGGAGATTGTCTGATCTGCGCTGCCTTTCTAAGCTATGAAGGAGCATTCAACTGGGACCTCCGCTATGAGATGGTGTATGAGGTGTGGCAGAAAGACGTGCGGGAGAGAGGCATCCCTCTGAGCCAGCCCTTCCGTATAGAAAACCTGCTCACTGATGAGGTGGAGATCAGCAGGTGAGATACCAGCTTACACAATCTGTTTGGCTGTACTAAGAGCATGTTTGTGTGTGTGTCTTTTTTTCATAACATCCTCTGTGCATTGTCCTAGGTGGGGTTCTGAAGGTCTTCCTCCAGATGAGCTTTCAGTGCAGAACGGCATCCTGACCACCAGAGCCAGCCGCTTCCCCTTGTGCATCGATCCGCAGCAGCAAGCCCTCAACTGGATCAAAAAGAAGGAGGAGAAGAACAATTTGAAGGTCTAAACTTGTACCAGACCCCCTTAACTCCATCTGGCCTCTTGATGTTTATCTGTAATCAATCTTAAAGGCATTGCCTTTTTGCTTAGGCATGCAGTAGATCTTTCCCATGTTGCAACATAACATGTTTCACTCCTCTTTTCTGATTTGTAGATCTCATCATTTAATGACCCAGACTTCTTAAAGGGACTGGAGTTGGCCATTAAATATGGCTTCCCTTTTCTGTTCCAAGATGTGGATGAATATATTGACCCAGTTATTGACAATGTCCTTGAGAAGAACGTGAAAGGGACAGAGGGACGTCAGGTTGTTGTACTGGGTGATAAAGAAATTGACTATGATCCCAACTTCAAACTCTACCTTAATACCAAACTGGCAAACCCCAAGTTTTCTCCTGCAGTATTTGGGAAGGCCATGGTTATTAACTATACCGGTGAGAGCTAATTTTATGTGATAAATGTACAATGCTTTTAAGTGTATAACTGCTTTAATATTTTTTGGGATCTGAGTTATTTAAAAATGTCAGATTGTGGGTTTTTTTAGGTTCAGTGTTAAGGTCTTTGTAATCTGATGCTTTTAACTTTGTAAATAATATCATAATACTGTATGAAGACAATGCAACGTGAATTTCTAAATACTGTGTATCAGTGACACTTAAGGGCCTGGAAGACCAGTTGCTGAGTGTCATCGTGGGATTTGAGCGGAAAGAGCTGGAGGAGCAGAGAGAGCGTCTCATTCAGGAGACCAGTGAGAACAAGCGTTTGCTAAAAGATCTAGAGGATTCGCTGCTGAGAGAGCTGGCCACCTCTACAGGAAACATGCTGGATAACATGGAGCTGATCCACACCCTGGAAGAAACCAAATCCAAGGCCATCGAGGTTAGTTTATTGCACACACTCATAATGGTAAGTTTCTGTTATTAATATTCATCACTGAAGTTTGGAGATTAGTGGTAAGTGTCTTTTTTAAGTAAACTGGATATGAGCTCATATTGGAGTCAGCTGGAAGATCAAAAAATATTTACAGTCATTATTTGAATCCAACAGGTGTTTGAGAAACTAAAGCTGGCAGAAAAGACGGCCATTGACATTGACACACTGAGAGATGGCTACCGCCCAGCCGCTAAGCGTGGGGCTGTCCTATTCTTCGTCCTGGCTGAGATGGCTCTGGTCAACAGCATGTATCAGTATTCACTCGCATCATTCTTGGAGGTGTTTGATCTCTCCCTGTCCAAATCCTTGCCTCACGCCATCCTGCCCAACAGACTGAAGAACATCATGGACACACTTACACAGAACGTCTACAACTACGGCTGTACTGGTGAGGACACTCGATCTCTGACTCTAAAATCAGTAACTTTGCTTTCTTGTAGCTCAGTTGGTTAAGGCACGGTGCCAGTGTCACAGGTTAAAAACATAGGGAATGGATCTTCTCGTAAAATGTATAGGTAGAATGCTCTTTAAATTGCAAGAACTGATGAACTTTGAAGGCCCTATTTAAACGATCTAAGTACATGGTCTAAAGCAGGGGTTTTCAAACTTTTTTTGTGTGTGGACCACTATTTGTAATCAAAAATTTTCGCGGACCACCTCATAATACTTATTATAAAATATGTCTACACAAAGTCCTGCATTAATCTGCACATCTAAATAGTCTTACTAGCACTAAAACTATAGCTGGTCATCACATCAGTACAACAGGTTTCTTAACCTTATATCATAATTGTTTATATACATATTCTTAGTGTTGGGAAAGTTCACTTTCTACATGAACTAGTTTAGTTCACAGTTCACAAATTTTAAAATGAACTAGTTCAGTTCATAGTTCATATTTGAAAATGTTAAACTAGGTCACAGTTCCAAAAATAAACTAATTTATAGTTATTTTTCCCATATTATTTTTTTTAAGTGATTGCCATTATAGCCCATATAGAACCACCACAGACAGCAATTATTTGATCAGTTTTAACACTGAAGCTAAATGCGTCAGATTTCATCTTCATGTCCAACTTTAAATCCTTATCCAACCAGGGTTTACATTAGCATTGACTGTCTTTTAATTTTTGTATTTGCTTACACATACCTTGAAAGGCTAGCTGGGTGGGGGTCGCACCCCGGGCGAGAAGCGCTGCGAGGCATTGCGTGTATGACAACTCGCAGGTATTGCACACCACACTGTCTTTTAATTTTTGTATTTGCTTACACATACCTTGAAAGGCTAGCTGGGTGGGGGTCGCACCCCGGGCGAGAAGCGCTGCGAGGCATTGCGTGTATGACAACTCGCAGGTATTGCACACCACACGTGCACGTTAAATAGCGTGAGCTTAGTCAAAGTCTATTTCAAGATCCGGAATATGCTTTAGCAGCCTATGTTAATCGTTAACGATTTAGGACAAATATGATGTTATTTAATATTAAACTATTTGAGTTGCGCGGGAGGAATTTCAGCAGCGTCTGTGTTGTTGTGATGACGTATGCAGCGTGACTGGTGAACACCGAGTGGTGGCGGTGTTGCCAGATTGGGTGTTTTTTCCTCTACACATTAAGGCCTGTTTACAGTGTGTTTTAGTCGGGTTTTCGCCTGAAAGAATATACAAATCTGGCACCCTATTGAACGACGTTAAACTGAGAGAGCGTGCCGTTCACAGGCACCAGAATGAATGAGTTCACAGGAATGTTTATTAGGCAGCAGTACACGTTCGCCCAAAATATGAACGAGTTTGTATATTAAAATATACATACTTATTTTGCCTTTTCACGGACCACCTGCAGTACCCTCACGGACCACTAGTGGTCCGCGGACCACAGTTTGGGAATGGCCGGTCTAAAGTGCACTTAGGGTGTGTCCAAATACACCTTTGCTAGTTTAATGATTGGAAAAATGGTCTGTGTGCCTGGCTCACCGTCTAGAAGGGTTGTTCCTATTCTCATAATTGGTAATGAGTGTGTTTTGGGCATAACGTGCAATGAACCAATGAGAGTTTCATCTCCAATCCCATTTAAAAGACAGTTGCGTTCGCGCCATGGTGGACTCCCTATTTACATAACAGAGTTTGTAAGCGGAAAAACTGTAAGCAGAGGATGAAGACCACCAGTTTAGGTTTATGTTAAAAAATTTGCATTGTGTTTTATTCATTGAAATTGTTATTTTTGTAATTAAAACTTTTGGTTCGTCAGTAAAGCCGGTTCCTTGATTAGTAGTAAATCGGCATCACCTGCTTTCAGATGGAGCAGCATTTACTACACAAAGCGTATAGTTCACTGACAATCGGGGCAATTTTGCATTGATTACTGCGGACATATCCCCTGCAATATGTATGCGATATGGCCCAGCTTTTCAGTGAACTATGGCTTTGTTTAGTAAATGCTGCTCGATTTGAAAGCAGGTGATAGCGATTTACTGATTTAATTTTCTGACCAGCATGCCCATGGGTGCACAAATGGGCACACAGATGCATTTGCTATTTAAATAACATGGCACAGGCCGTGAAAGTATTAACTGCGTCAGGCTAAAAACACTTCCGCTGCATTGTGCCGATTGTATGATAGGGCCCTGTGTGTTTTGGACATTTAAAGTTCATGCAGTTTGATCTAAAACATTTTCTAATCCATTAGGTTGTTTTAACAGTCAGTGATGACAAAGAAAATAGTTCAAATAAAGTCTGTGTCAATGCTTTGATGAATTGAATTGAACATTGAATTTAACATCGTTTCAGGTCTGTTTGAGAGGCACAAACTTCTCTTCTCCTTCAACATGACTATTAAAATTGAGCAGGCTGAGGGTCGAGCTCCTCAGGATGAACTAGAGTTCTTCCTCAAAGGTGATGCTTCAGAAAGACTTTCTTTCATATAATACCTTGATCTTTCTCTCGTTTTTTTCCTCTAAGAAGAATACACACACATTCATTGGTTTCCTTTCTTCAGGTAACCTGTCCTTGGAGAAGAGTCAACGTAAGAAGCCGTGTGCCTGGCTGCCTGATCAAGGTTGGGAGGATATTGTGCGTCTTATGGAACTCTTTCCTAATGAGTTTGGATCTTTAGCTGATGATATAGAGAAGAATCCTGAAGAATGGAAGACCGTGAGTGGATAAATATTCATACATCATGTACATGAACCCACAGAGAGATATTATGATATGTCACCCAGTCTGTGAAAACCCAGCTAAAGTCATTTTTTGTTATTTACTGTCTTCTACATAAATCACCCTACATAATATAAAGAAAATATGACTTTGATGTCTTTAATATTGACTTAGTAAGGTCATGTCAAAGATTAAAATTAATGTCATAATTAAATTTTGATACTTCATCTTAGATTTCACAGGGAGGGTCACATTTTATGGTATTATGAATACAATTCCAAACATATTGTCCCTCTGTTGCTGTTTTAGTGGTACGATCTGGATGGTCCAGAGCAGGCTTCCTTCCCCATGAAGTACAAAGACCACCTCACTCCCTTCCAGAAGCTTCTGCTGATCCGCTGCTTCAGGCTCGACCGAGTCTTCAGAGCCGTCAGTGATTATGTCACACTTACCATGGGAGAGAAGTAAGAAAGATCCTACTGTAAAAAAACATTCGTGCTCATCACCATAATGCAGCACAGAACAAAAAGTAATGTAGCGATTTGATAGATTATATTAGATTAATATATTTCAATTCGAAATGAATCCATAAAACTGGTGACATTACTATAATAATTATATTTTGCATATTACATTAAGTTATAATGTAATGGATGTTCATTGTCAGATTGCATTGTATTTGCATTGCACTGCCACAGTATTGGTTAATAAAAAAATTAGAAATGAAAGTGTAGTGATGAAGAATCCAAGTAATTTAATAGCAGACAGTCAAAAAAGCATGTGTTTGATATAAAGAAATGTTAACACTCTCTATCAATCTATGTGTGTCTCTATCTATCTGTCACTCAGATATGTGCAGCCTCCAGTGATCAGCTTTGAAGCTATCTTTGAGCAGAGCTCGCCAAACTCTCCCATCGTGTTTATTCTGAGTCCAGGCTCCGAACCAGCCAATGATCTGTTGAAGCTAGCCAAACGCACAGGCTTTGGAGCCAACAGACTCAAATTTCTCGCTATGGGGCAGGGACAAGAGAAGGTACACATCTATAATAAATGTGCACACACCCCGAAGCACAATACTTCAGTAAACTTCAGTGGTGGCTCAGATCCAACTCTAGAATAACATATTGTATTTGAGATATCTACACTTGGATTGTAAGATGGCAGTAGAAATCTATAAATATAATATCTGTATTTCAGGTTGCACTGCAGCTGTTGGATACTGCAGTGGCTAGGGGTCAGTGGCTGATGCTGCAGAACTGTCACCTGTTGGTGAAATGGCTGAAGGATCTAGAGAAAGCTCTGGAGAGAATTACAAAACCCCATCCAGACTTTCGCCTGTGGCTTACAACAGAGCCCATTAAAGACTTTCCCATCGGCATCTTGCAGAAGTCCCTGAAGGTCAGCATGCCTTTTGCCACTCGAGTCTAAACTACGTATTTGCTAGAAAAAGATGGCAAAACCGTTGCCGGGTGTCCACTGGTAACACACAGCACTAGCATTGCTAATGTCATGGTTCCAATTTCCAAGTTCTCACTATAAGTAAAAATGCATACTGTACCATAACTGTACGTTTTTTTTCTTCTGTTTTGTCTATTGTTCCTTATCGGCCTTCAGGTTGTAACAGAACCTCCAAATGGGCTGAAGCTGAACATGAGGGCAACATATTTTAAGATTCCTCACGATAAGCTGATGGGTTGTGCTCACCCAGCTTTTCGCAGTCTGGTTTATGTGCTGGCCTTCTTCCATGCTGTGGTACAGGAAAGACGCAAGTATGGAAAGATCGGCTGGAATGTGCCTTACGATTTCAACGAGTCCGACTTCCTGGTAAAATCAATTCTAATTTCTATTCTATTTTTTCAGCTGATCTTATCTAAGTGTTTAAAATGTTGCCATCGCACCTTTAAAAGTATTGTCGTTGATAGAATAAGACACTTTTCAATTATTTTTCCTCAGGTGTGTATGGAAATTTTGGACACCTACCTTACCAAAGCCCAAACTCAAGGAGATGCCATGATACCATGGGGAAGTCTCAAATACCTAATTGGAGAGGTCAAACACATTACTAAATATTATTAGATATATTAAAATACACCTGGTGTTTTTTTTTTAAATGCTATTTAAAACCTCATGCATTAGTTGTTTAGTAAAGCATTTCGAATTTGTCTCAAAAGGTAATGTACGGCGGCAGAGCTATTGACAGCTTTGATCGCAGGATCCTCACAATTTACATGGATGAGTATCTGGGAGATTTCATCTTTGACACCTTTCAGCCCTTCCACTTCTTCCACAATAAAGATGTGGACTACAAGATCCCACCAGACGGACCCAAGCAGGTTTATGTCGGTATGTTACGGCCTACACTCTAGCATCAATCCATGGCTGGATTATGACGGTCACTCAAACTCATGCCATGTTTTGTAGATGAGATCGAATCGCTCCCCCTTGCTAACACAGCAGAGGTGTTTGGTCTGCACCCCAATGCTGAGATCGGATACTACACACAGGCTGCCCGAGACATGTGGTCTCACCTTATAGAGCTACAACCACAGACAGGTACAGACTAATACTTAACATTACTTAAATTGTATGTTATCTATGATAATGCATGCTTTGTACACATGTCAGAAGGGAGCAGTTCTTGACATAATATATATTTATTTTTAGTCAGTTATCAACTATATTACCTGTTTAATTGCATTTACTGTCATATAATTCGAAGGTGACTCCGGTGGTGGCTTTAGTCGAGATGAGTATATCAGCCAGGTGGCGCGGGACATCCAGAGCAAACTGCCCGAAGTGTTTGACCTCGACGTGATCCGCAAGAAGTTTGGGCTTGAGATCTCTCCAACGTCTGTAGTACTGCTTCAGGAGCTGGAGCGCTTTAACAAACTCATTGTAAGGATGAGACGGTCTCTGGCTGAACTACAGCGGGTGAGTGACACTCAAGAGAGAGAGAGAGAGAGAATGATTATTTTAGCCAGCACCTACTACATGTATGTTACACATTGGTTGTCAAAAAATGTACATAAGTAGACTGTGTGTGATTTCTATCTAATCTGTCTAATGTGTGTATTTTGTGTCCAGGCGCTTGCTGGAGAGGTTGGAATGAGCAGTGAGTTGGATGAGGTGGCGAGAGCTCTGTATAAGGGCCAAATTCCTGTTATCTGGAGGAAACTGGCTCCAGACACTCTCAAATCTCTTGGAAACTGGATGATTCACTTCAAAAGACGACATGAGCAGTACTGCTCATGGGTGAGAATTGAATATCATAATGCTTTATTTTCTTGGCAGACACTCTCATGACAGATAAGAATATGCTTATCTTGCTACCTACGTGTGTGCTTTCTTCTTATTATTGTAAGATTTGATAGGTAGGTCATTGCCGGACAATTTTTTTTCTTAAGGTTATAAGAATTTTTATTAAGGTCTTTTTTTAAATTGTCCTATTTGTTAAAAGGTTGCAGAATGCAACTAGAAATAAGGTCTTTGTAAGTGTTACATAAATATGATGAATGAATGTTACACATTATGTGGTAAAATATTTCACAGTACAGACACAAAAAATAAAAATTTAAAGTGAAGGAAATATGTTATTGTGTATTTAAAAGATATGATGTCAATTAGGGCTGTGTATCGGGAATAATCTCTTGATACGATACGTATCGCAATATGTGCAGTGTGTTACGATACATTGCAATGCTGTAACTCGGAACAATGTGTGTTTTTTTTTTTTTATATTTCCTGTTTTGGGATTGTAATAGGATATAATTTTAGGAAAGCAAACCTAACCCTTTAGGATATGCAAACCCTAGTAAAAAATTGTGGCACGGCCCTATGCTAGTACTTCCTGTCACTGTTTAAGTTCAGAAATTAAAGAATGCTATCTAGTGGTCGGGATGTAAACTCTAAACAAACCAACTGTCATGAATATTGTATGATTTTTATTTTGTAAATATTAATATTGCTTTTTTTGAGAATCAATACAGTATTGCCAAACAATATATTATGATATTCAAATGTATCAATATTTTCTTACACCCCCTAATGTAAAATATGCTGAATTAAATTTACTAAATGTAACCCTGCTTGTAAAACTGATTTTCTCTTTTCTACATAACATCATCCTATTAAATGTAAAGAACATTTTGTGAAAATAAAACCTTGATATCTTTAATATTGACTGAGTAAGGTCATGTCAAAGAATGTCCAAATCTCATACCGTATTTCCGGACTATAAGTCGATCCGTAAGTCGCATCAATCAAAAATGCGTAATAAAGATTAAAAAACATACAAGTCGCAGTGGACTATACGTCGCATTTATTTTGAAAATTATTTTACAAAATCCAAGCCGAAGAACAGACATTTAATCTGGAAGGGCAAGTTATTCAACTAAACAATAGCACACAGAACAGCAGGCTGAATAGATGTCCGTAAGTTAACATTATTTACACAATATACACAATAGCATACTGAACATACCTGGAAGGCTGAATAGGCTAAATGAACAGAACTAGAAAATGCGCATCAAGTTTGCAGGCTCTTCATTCCACATTACTGAATCCATTGAATTACATAAATACAGGAGCAGCATATAGCGGACTCTCGTGGCTGTAGACTGTAATGTTGTCTCTTGGTTCATATATGTCAAAATTAATTCATACTGACTTACAAGTCGCACCTTACTATAAGTCGCAGGACCAGCCAAACTATAAAGTGCGACTTATAGTCCGGAAAATACAGTAATTTGATTTCAGCAGCAAGGCAACCATAGCCTACTGTACAGTAGATTTCACAGGTAGGGTCAAATGTGTTAACAAAGTATATTAATACATTTATTTTTCTTTCATCTTTGTTGAACTATATAGGTGGATGAGGGCGAGCCCGGCGTGATGTGGTTGTCAGGATTACATATCCCCGAATCATACCTGACAGCACTGGTCCAGGCCACCTGCAGGAAAAATGGCTGGCCACTGGACCACTCCACCCTGTACACACAGGTTACACAATACATGAGTGAGGAAGAAGTCAAAGAAAGACCGGTACAGGGTAAGAAGAACACACCTATACTGTATGTTGGATATACAAGGCGAGGTCAACGCTGTGAACGATTTTCTCTCTTCCATCAGGATGTTTTGTATCAGGTCTTTATCTGGAGGGGGCAGACTGGGACGTTGAAAAAGGCTGTCTGGTCCGCAGCAAACCCAGAGGTCTAGTGACCCAGCTGCCCATTCTCAAAATCATACCTATTGAAGCACGTCGCCTTAAACTCCAGGCAAGACGCTCTTTATTATCTTACTTTGCTTAGTACGTACATTGAGAGCAGACGGTTACAATCATCATCAAATTTTTTGATAGAGGTGGCGTTTAGTGGCTTTTGCATCTGAACTTTTCAGTTTTAATATTTAAGTAATGAGTTTTTCTGGACTGTTTTGAATCTAGAATACCTTGAGGACTCCGGTCTACACCACCTCCATGAGAAGAAATGCTATGGGTGTTGGATTGGTATTTGAGGCCGATCTTTACACCACTAAACACATTTCTCACTGGGTACTGCAAGGAGTATGTCTTTGTCTCAATGCTGACTGAGTCTCTTGATGTTTTAATTGTTCAACCTATAATTTAACGTATATTACAAAATAATAAAATGATTGTTCCTAATTGTTTGTGGCCTGTCTGATGTTATTACTTTATTAAAATGTCAATGTTTTTTTCACCACATGGTGGCAGCATACAACACTTTGTCTTAAGGACTTGTTGCAGTTATTTTCAGAAAACTCCACTACAGTACTTGATTTCATGTAAGACGTCCATATGTGAGTACATGCTTTTTCTTACTCTCTAATGAGTGCCTAACCCTAAAAAATGCTGGGTTGTTTTCAACCCAGCTTTGGGTCAAAATGGGATGAGCTGGGTTGTTTCAATTTAAAATGCTGGTCAAATGTAAACATTATCTAGGTTCATTTAACAGCTGGGCTTGTCCCTTTTTGTACTTAATAACACTGTGTTTTACCTATAGGAAGTGCAATTCCCTCTGGTAAGGTTAAGGAAGTAAGATGGATTATTTCTATTTGTTTAAATAGAAAAGTCAGCAGCATGTACAGAACACAGGACTGAATATTTATAGAAAATACGAATGCATACCCATTTTTGTTATAATACTTAGGGGAGCCGGCCTGTCCACATCCACTACACCAAACTAAATGCCATTTCCAAATATAAAATTAGTATGAAATTTCTCAGCCCCAGAGACTGAAAAAAGTGTACATGACCAGAGATTGATTATTTGGAAGCTCAACAAATGCAAAGAATATGTGACCCTGTCTGTGAAATCCAGGCCAAGTGGAGCATCAAAGTTTGTTTTAATAATTGATTTCAGTCCTTGACATAACCTTACTCAATCAATAAAGATATCAAAGTTATGTTTTCACAAAACTTTACAGTATGTAGAATGATTTTATGTATAAAACCATAAATCACAAAGAATTACTTTTGCTTGGTTTTCACAGACGTGGCCCCATATACAGTAAAGAACAATCATATGTTTACACCCAGTATCATTTTGAAGTTAGAAAAAACAATAAGAACTTCTGTGTAGTGCATTTACACGTGCTTGTTTTTAAAAAGTAACCTTTTAAGCACTTCATTAAGATTAAGAGGACAAGAAATGCTGAAGGCATGCTAAATTATGCTAAAAATATATGGGGGACAGTTGGACTTAATTGGGCAATCAGGAAGACAAATCTCTAGAACACAGCAGTAAGACACAATGGCATATGGCCATTACAGAACGGACTATGCTAACGCTAGAGTGCTTTTACCGATGTTAGTGCCAAAGCCAAGTGTTTAGAAATTGAGCTAGCCTGATTTTATAGCAGTGTTTGTTTGGATGTTTATCTTGCAAAAGGTTATTTTACTTACGGTATAGGCCTACATTTTAAAACTATGTGTTGAAACCAGATGTGTAATAACAATAATCCTAAATTCATCATCTATCAGAGAGAAATGTATTTCTTACACCAGACTTAATGTGCAACCTAATCATTTGGAGATGGGTCAACATGTTCTGCACTGCACTGTACGTTCCCATCATCTTTAGTAATTCATCTTTAGACCTGGATCAGCATGACCTGCTTCCAGCAACATCTCTGTGATGAATAGCCTACATAAATAATGCCAGGAAAAACACAGCACAAAAGCATTTTATTATTGAACTTTTTGTGTTGTTTTCTATCACAATTATCTAAACAGCCCTAAAACAAGACAAATTCCCCAAGACACAAATGACACAAGCATTTACGTCTTGATTTCAGAGAAATCTAACAAAACTTGATGTGATGTTTTTGCTTAGAACAAATAAAATTTGTTTTCAAATGGGGCAAGATAAATAATCTTGTTTTTCTTTCTATTATTTATCATTTTTCTTAGTTATTCATTATTAGTTGTTGCAAAAACTCAATTTTTGTTAGCGTTTGTAAGTCAAGACATAAAATCTTGTATTATTTTGCATCTTGAATAAATAAATCTCGTTTTAGTGATGTTTAGATAATTGTATACGAAAACTAAAGTAAAAAAAAAAGTGTTGTTGTTTTTTTGGATACTTTAATGCAAAGCTTCTCACATTGCATTCAAGCAATAGATTTTATTCAGATGTGAGTTCCAATATGGCCTTTTTCCTGCTAATGCAATGTTTTACCAACTCAGCGAACAACTACAAACTAGCAGCACTTACAGAAGTACCACCACACATTGATCATGTGCACAAAAAAACTAACTTTTGCCAACATTTCATGATTTAATTTGTTCAAAAGCAACATTGGTTAATGGTAAACATGACAATGGTAAAGAAATGCAGTTCTTACTTTATTCACAGTATCTTTGCTTTCTTCTGCCCCAGTCCCATTGAGTCTGATTGTACTGAAGCAGGAGGAAGGGACCTTGCACGCATCCTTGAGAATCTGATCCTAGTTACAGTATGTCCAAGCACTGGAACCTATAAATACACAGCAATCGTCAACAGCAATGATTCCACTGTGTGGAGAGGCTTTTCTGAGAATACAAATGGATTTTGTGTCTGTTTATATAAAGATCACCAACTTTGTCTGTTCATGATGTCATGTTTCCTGAGCAACGTCAATTTATGGAAGAATTTAATTCCTTGCAGAAATCCCACTGCCCTACTTTGCTTCCAGTTGCTGTGGTTCACACAATGGGTGCTGTGGTGGCAATTACCACTGGTGTTGGGAATCCAAGATGACACTGATCTTATCCACTGTGGAGGCTCCTTGTCTAGGTGTCTAGGCTGCTATGGAGACACTACAGCCTGCTGACAGAGAGAGTGAAGGTTAGAAAAATAGTGATGACTGAATAGATTAATAATGCAACAATGCCCTCATATAACTTTCAGGCTGCGTCAAACTGAGAGCTGCTTAATTTGACATTAACCTGGGAGATTTCTGCATATGTGGGAATAATTTGACATTAATTGATAATCATTTAACTCCAAGGCTGCTTTTATAAATATTTTGTTTAAATCGTGCCTGTGAGCAAATATTTTTCGTCTCTGCAGCATAATCATCTCTCAGAACCTGCGGTTATAACATGATTAAGCTTTTACACATTGATAAGTTATAAATGAGACAGCAGAAGAATATTTGCTGTTTGGCTTATTATCCTGGTTCTGAATATGGTTAAGTTCGACATCCGACTGGCTTCTATGTATGCAAGTTAAAAAAGACAGCAACTACTGCATGATAGTCATATACGAGATTTGATGAGATATTGCTTTTGGTTTTTGCTTTTGGGCGAATCCTATTCTAGGAATTTGGCTACTGGCATTGTATGAATCTATTTGATGTGTTGCCAGGTTTTTACAGAACCCACCCAATTGTTACAATTTGCATTTCCTTGGCTAAATATCACATTATCGGAGTCGCTTCAACCCACGGACATGAAAAATAGCCTGCAGCAATAGAGCAATACTGCGTGTGTCTGTGTGTGTGTGTGTGTGTATATATATATATATATATATATATATATATATATATATATATATATATATATATATATAATTAAAAAGATATATATTGTAACATTATATCTAACATATGACTGAGTACTAAATAAATAAATCTTGTGTGAGATAATTAATTTTAGCAGCACATATCTTTCGAACTTCTTTAGTGCCCTTGGCGATGACCTCATTTTCTTATTATTTATCACCCAGGTGGTGACCTGTCCCAATGCAATTCCTATTTTACCAAACTAGTGTCTGGAATTAGAGCCTGTGAAGGTGGTTGTCGAGGATTATGATGAATGAGAACTGTATTTAGAATGCACATACTGATACTAGTTGTACCAGATCTAGTCCCTTGATACTGCATTTATTTTAGCGCTTCACGTTTTTAATCAAACAGAAAGTCCAAGGTTGTTATATAAAAGCATTTATATATCGAACAATTGATGGTACCTGCACTTGAAACTTACACTTGTTTGTGATTAAAGATCTTTTTGCTGATTAATTGTCACTGAGGATAGACGTGAACAATTTTCAGGCTGTGCTTTAGCAGACATTCAGTGTGCAGAATGAGGAAGAAGTGATCCAAGAAGTCCAATGTAATTTTTGTCAAAGCCGAAACAAAATGTACTATTCAGTGGAAGAACTGTTCTACTGCCAACAACTAGAAGTGACACTTGGTCCTATACTGTTTGACATGGCAACATTTGCCTTGCTAAATTCTCGCACTAACTTTGCACAGAGTGTCACCTTGAAATCAGCTATCGGCTAAAATTTGGATCAGTCTTAATGCCAATACATCTAAAGAATAAACTTGAGGTTGTACTTCAACATCAGACTTTTTGCTGGTGAAACAATGTAAAGGCCAAAAGACTGGCGTTTGTTGGATCAGTGTAAATTGGCCTATAAACATCAGTAAAGCCCAAAACAATAACTACAAAATATTACCACAAAACAGGATCAACAAATATTAATAACAGATAAAATTGTAGCTAATACATGTTTAATTACCTGTGAGCTTTTTGTTTTTCTGCACATTTTCTGTATATTCCAATAGAACCCAGAATTACTAATACGCTGGCTTTTTGCTAAATTATTTTATCCAATAATACATTTAAAGTTCAGTTTCTTGTGCATTTTATTCCATGAACCTCATATTTTGTTGGTATAATCTAACCTGATTGGGTATTAAAAGCAAATATTGTACAAATTTCCCCCTGGCCATCACTTTTGGCCACTACTGTATGCAAGAGTATCTGATGCAATATGATAATATTAAGGAGCTCAGCACAAGGGGTAAAATACCTGAAATTGAAATGTGACCCTAAACCACAAAACCAGTCATAAGTCGCACGGGTATAATTGTAGCAATAGCCAACTATACATTATATGTAAATTGTAAATTATAGATTTTTTTAAATACCAAAAAAAGGATATTAAAGGTATAGGGGAAGATTTTCCTGAATTTTTGAAAAGAACCGCCCCTCCACTTTAAAAAAAAAAATACAAATGCGCAACACTCTACCTGCTCCAGCAAGGGAACGCCTATTATACGTGTGCACGAGAGAGAGAGAGAGCATGCACATGCCTAGTTCTTCTCTTCGCTCTGTTTACAAGTTGCTGTCGTGGTTGTGACTTGTGCCAGGGCTAGCCTCGCTAATCATAGCTTACATCATCTTTTACTAGCAGTGATTTTAAATGGATTTCTCCAAATAGCATGTCAAACTTTACTTGTCGAGTAGAAACTTCTTTTCAGAGGCCTTTCTCTTCTTGTCATACAATTCATAGACAATTTTCTCTTGCGACCCTCAGACATTTTGAAAAAACACGGTGAGAACGCGAGCTTTAATGAATGGCTGATACCGTAGCCCACCACACATATACACCTTATATATGTGTACATGTGCATGTGCAGAAAGCAAACCTAGGGCTAGCACCTGCAACTTCCGTATGTCAACATATCATCAGAATAATTGACAACTGGGATGATTGACAACTGGGATGACCAGTAGTCTTGACGATCCACCCTATACCTTTAAGTAAAGTTCATGTTCCATAAACATCTTCTACCATAAATATATAAACAGTTATTTATCATTAGTAATATGTGTTACTAAGGATTTCATTTGGACAACATTAAAGGCAATTTTTTCAATATTTTGCCAACCTTCAGATTCCAGTTTTTTAAATAGTTGTGTCTCAGCCAAATATTGACCTATTCATTCAGCTTTCAGATGATGTATAAATCTAAATTTAAAAAAATGACCCTTATGACTGGTTATGTGGTTGTTTAGGGTCACAAATGTCTGTGTGATGATGAAGATAAAGAGAGAAATGCAAACCAGGCATTAGTTTTTCAAAATTCAGCACCACAGACAGAAGCAGTTGGGCTGTATTGATTTTCAGGACCATGGACAAGGCCTTTAGTGAGTGAACACACACAGTGCGTGCTGTCAAAAATTTGTTGTTTAAATGCTGGGGAATACATTATAAATAATTCCACACCAAAACCAGGAACAGTCTTCTGTCTGTTAATAACATAAATCTGGTTTTAATCACATTGAACATGGTTACATATTCACATTATGATAAATGGTGGCAATTACACTGATTGCTAAAATAGGATTTTTTCATTATTGCAGTAATTACATTACACTGTAAATTTAAAAAAGTATGTTTTTAAGTAAAATTAACAAAAAAATAAGTAAAACAATTGTTGTGTAATTTTTTTGTTAATTTAACTTAAAAACATACTTTTTTAAACTTAAACTTTTAAGGCAACTATGTAACTTACTTTATTAAGTTGAACCAACAAATCTTTTTTTACAATTTACAGTGCTTGTATGTCTGTGGCATGCAGAGAACTACTGTATATCAAGAAAACTGACATCAAGATCACAAAGGTGAAGACAATCTAAAATGTACTCCAAAATGACATTCTTCAAAACAAATTCCCATATGCACATAAGCGCCATACCTTCTGGACTCATTTTTGCACAATGATTTAAGGAGTGAAAGATGCATATTGCAAGTTAAAATGAATTTGTGACAAGAAATAAGAGTTTGCGATCAGCTATAGGCCAATGTTTCAAATGACTGGTAGTACCCAAACAGACCAACTGCTACCATAAACACTATGATAAGACTCAGAATTAGGTCATCATGTTTCTTTCATATTGGTGGTCTGCCTAGCAATGTCCCAGTGACAACAGCTCACAAAAATCTGATACTTTAGAAATCAAACTATACAATGCTCTTTTATTTATTCTGCCCCCAATAAGTGGATCAGACAGGACGGAGATAATTGAGATTTAAGATGTATACATAGTGCGTTTAACTTTTTTGGCTGGCACGACTTCCTGATTATTTATTAGTCTGAGATCACGTGAACTGAGAATTTTGCCAACTGGCCAAGTCTTATGTTTTGATTGATTTTCGAGCTGATTAGTATTGAGGTGACTTTCTAGCTACCTTCAGGATTAACTACCTACTGGCAAGATATTCAAAGTCACAGTCCAGAGCTCCACTTAAAGGAATACTATATCATATAAAAGACCCTGACCAGCCCACAAAACCTCTGTCTTAAATAAGAGAGAATATCAATTCAGCAGTTAAGAGAGGTGAAAAGTTACCGGGTTAGTTGCTATAATGGGACTGTTTAAATAATGCCACTAAAGACTTAAATTAGGGTGATGGTTTATAGCCCTTTTAATACAAAATACTCCAGCCAAATATCAAAATCATCTTTCAGACGAACACATTTGTAGTTACTTTAGTAAAAAATCTTTAGAGTTTTAGCGTAGTGAGCGTTCATTGCCATGGGTACGTTGCGCAGTGACTCTGAGCCTGGAAGCTAGTTATAATAGTTTATAAAGTTTAAAATATGGATATTTTTCTTTGTCTTTTTATATTTTTACAATGTCGCACCGATTTACCCGCAAAATACCTTCATTATCCCCTTGGAGTCGTGTGGATTACTTCTGTGAAGGATGAATGAAGTTGTTCCCTTATCCCCGTTTTCTCACATTATAAGCTTGGAAAAGCAAGGACATGTGTTCGTCTGACAGATGATGGACATGTGTATCTTAGATTACTTGAGGGTAAGGATATCATGGGGTAATTTTGAAATTTGGCTGGAGTATTTTAAACACTGTAACTAACTAGAAGCCGGACAAGGTGACAAAATGTTGTGTTGTGGAAAGTTGTTGGAGTTAAAGGTGGCACAAGAATAAGAAATTTGCAACCAAAGGCTTAACAATTAAAGTTTTTCGACTGTCAACAAAAATTACTTAAAATGCACCTATTTCATTGCTAAAAACAATGCTATTTTGTGTATTTGGTATAATAAAAATGTGATCGCATGGTTTACGGTAAAAAAACGCTTAGGTTACTCACGTAACCCCGGTTCCCTGAAATAACGGGAACGAAGCATTGCGTCAGTTAGCTGACGCTATGGGGGAAACTCCTGTTTACTCCGTGACTGAAGCCTATTGGTTAACGTCTGTACAAAGTACAGACCAATGACGTTTGAACCCGCGCGCGGGAGGAACGCGTCCCTATATAAGCGCGGTTCAATCGTCAGGAGCTCATTATATTCGACTGAAGCGCGCAGCCGAATAACACTCGCTGCGTAGACGTTTGTAGCACGGCAAGAGACGCAATGCTTCGTTCCCGTTATTTCAGGGAACCGGGGTTACGTGAGTAACCTAAGCGTTCCCTTTCAATACGGTTCACTTCGCATTGCGTCAGTTAGCTGACGCTATGGGGGAACGTAATCCCATCACGCCGTGCATACACAACGTACTGAAGTGCCTTACCGGAGAGACACTGCGTGTGGCCCTATACCCGGCATATTCACAGCTTTAAAAGCAAATGTGTAAGCACCATATAAATTGTTGACGCGCACACGGTGGGGTTTTAAACGCACCGGGGGCACATAACATAGCACAAGACGGCGAGGTACCGAGCGCGCCGCGGCTGTGCGAGATAAGTAAATTCAGAGTCACGTTGGTGAGCTCGCTGAGCGCACCGTGGTGTACACATAAAACGCATGAGCGTGCATGATTGAGCCGAGAGAACCTGCGCTCGTAGGGCAGGGACGTCTAAGCTGTACAATCTGACAACGTAGACGGCGAAGACCAGCCGGCCGCGTAGCAGATATCAAATATAGATATAGATACCCCTGTAGACCAAGTTCATGAAGAAGCCAAACTCGCACAGAGTGGGCTCTATATAGGACATAGCTCATAGAGGGGCGTGAGCCAGTGCGATGGTTTCAACGATCCATCTAAATAACCACTGTTAGCAACAGACATACGTAGTGAGTGATCTGCGCAGCTCACGAACGGCCGATCTGACTATAATATGCGGCAGAACGGTTCGTAGCGTGGGATTATACAGATACCACAATAGTGTGAACCCAGGTGCACCCTCGAGCGCATCGGGATGCATATAGGTAGTATTATAGTGCACAGATCGGTGAGCTTTCCAAGCGCGCCGTAAATGTGTATTGACTATAAATTGCACGGGCACAGGTGAACACTTGAATACATCGTGAATGCATATAGATGAATCAGAGTGTTATAATGCACAGGCCGGCAAGATTCTCGAGCGCGCCGTCATGTGTTCTGATAATAAATTGTGCGCACACGGGTGAACTCTTCAGTGCACCGTGAATGCGTATAGATAAATCAGTGCACAGAACGCGCCGTGAATGTGTACAGATATGATTGATGAACGTAACGGTGGGCACCCAACGCACCGTGAACGTACACAGATGAACAACAATGTATGTGTCACAAAGCATAACACAGCTGTGTATACAAGTGAGCTTTCCCAAGCGCATCTTATTGTATACCAAAATGTTATAGCGTGTACATGTGAGCTTCTCTAAGCGCACGGTGGACGCATATAATTAAAAACCATATCGTGCATACAGGTGAGCTAATGGGCGCACCTTTAATGCAACAAACCTCAGTAGTGCGCGAAGCAGGGATGTCGAAGCTGTAAACTGACAACGTGGACGGCGGGGACCAGCCGGCCGTGTCACAATTGTCAATGAGAAACCTCTAAGACCATGCCCATGCTCTAAGACAAGTGAGCATAATTGTCACGGGAGGTGATAACGTCAACGATCCATAAATAGCCTGTATTGACAGGTGCTCTAGTGAGTGATCTGTGACGCAGATGAACAGCTGATCGTCTGATGTACGTCAGACGTATGTGTCATACAGGACCTTGGACAGTTCCAGAGCGCTGTGCCTCGGGCACCGTCCGCATCTGAGAAATGACAGGCTTATGAATAAAGTGAATGGCCAGCCGTAAAAGCATGGTTCGCTGTTACCGCCGCCGTCCGCATCTGAGAGATGACAGGCTTGTGAATTAAATGAATGGTCGGTCGTAAAAGCGTGGTTCGCTGTTATCACGGCCACATAGATATAGGTAGGGGAGAGAGCCGCCGTGCCTCTGTAGTGAGGAGAAAAGTGTTCCACCGGCGATTCGCGGGGGGTTTTGACTTTCAAATGTCACTAGACAGAATGGATCAGACTTTGCATAAGGACGCCTCGTGAAAGGGGTCCTAGCAGCTTGTGTCAATGTGTCATAAGGCACGTAATGTAGGTCGTGTCCCACGGATGCCATCTCCGCACGCCCATCGTAATGGGTTAATATTGGTAGTTAAGCATGAGATGCGTATCACTCTGATTGAACATAGCTTATAAAGCGATGCAATGAGTTTATAAAGGAGATGACTCGTCAGCTTGTTCAGGGGGCGAGATCTCAGTCTGGTTCGGTAAATAATGAAACCACCGTAGATTGCCCGACCGCATTATCACAATAACACGGTCGAGAGTGCTGCAGTGCTAAATCATCCTCTTAATGTACCGTATTCACAGTACAAGGTGATTTATATGAGACAAACGGCGTTCCACGCGCCGAAGGCTGATTGCCGTCGTAAAGCGTGTTCAACCCACAGCGCACAGCAAATGCTGGGCTAGCTCGTAATGACAGCACTTCATGCAGCCGTGTGTAACTTAAGCAAGCTTCCCGGCCGTCAGCTCGGGGCGGGACCTTTGCTTAGTCAAACTGAAGTGGACTTATGAACAGAATGCCACGAGCTTTCTGAGGCTCGTTAGAGGGGTACGTGTGCCCGTCTTAAACGAGATGCCGCGCGCGTCTGACTGTGCGCGCGCTTTAAGCTTTGAAACTTATTGTGGCGGGTAGCAAGCTCACTTGAGGTTGATATTACCCTTAATATCTCCGAGTATTGGAGCGGAGGTGTGAGCGTCTTCGGATCCGCTAATATAAA